>NC_048591.1:35108160-35118160 GCF_013265735.2 Oncorhynchus mykiss
ATGTATCTGTAATCTAAGATAAATTTGTGTCTCTAATATGGTCATACATTGGGCAGGAGGTTAGGAAGTGCAGCTCAGTTTCCACCTCATTTTGTGGGCAGTGTGCACATAGCCTGTCTTCTCTTGAGAGCCAGGTCTGCCTTTGGAAGCCTTTCTCAATAGGAAGGCAAGTCAAAAATGTCCTTAAGTTTGGGTCAGTCACAGTGGTCAGGTATTCTGTCACTGTTTATTCTCTGTTTAGGGACAAATAGCACCATGGTTTGCGCTGTTTTTTTGTTAATTCTTTCCAATGTGTCAAGCAATTATCTTTTTGTTTTCTCATGTTTTGGTTTGGTCTAATTGGGTTGCTGTCCTGGGTCTTTCTCTCTCTCTCACTTTCTCTGTCCCTCTCTCTTTCTCTCTCTGGTGTCCATTCTGTGAGTCAGTGAGTCAAAAGCGTTGCCTTGGAAACCTCTATTTTTGCAGTCAAGGACGTTCTCTCCTTAGAATCACTCATTATTCGCATGACACAAAGAGGGCTAATTGTTGCAGATTTAAATAAACAGTTTGTGTGTGTGTGTGTGTGTGTGTGTGTGTGTGTGTGTGTGTGTGTGTGTGTGTGTGTGTGTGTGTATGTGTGTGCGTGCGTGCGTGTGTGTGTGTACATACCACACCTGTAGCTTGTGAATAATGCCTGGGTTTGTGATTGGCCTTTTCTCATTCGGAACAAGGCTGCATCACTCCCTGGAGAGTCTGCTGTTTGGAGAAATCTCCAGATCCCAATCTGTAGCTAAATATACCACACACACACACCATGAGTGTTTAAATCTCTCTCCTCGTTCTTTCTCTTTCCCTCTCTCCCTTTCTCCCCCTTCCCTCTCTCCCTCTTTCCCTCTCTCCCTGTTCCCTCTTCCCTTTCCATCTCCCTTCTTCCCTCTCTCCATCTTTCCCTCTCTACCTGTTCCCTCTTCCCTTTCTATCTCCCTTCTTCCCTCTCTCCCCCTTCCCTCTTTCCCTCTCTCCCTTTCTCCCCCTTCCCTCTCTCCCTCTTTCTCTCTCTCCCTGTTCCCTCTTCCCTTTCCATCTCCCTTCTTCCCTCTCTCCATCTTTCCCTCTCTACCTGTTCCCTCTTCCCTTTCTATCTCCCTTCTTCCCTCTCTCCCCCTTCCCTCTCTCCCTCTTTCCCTCTCTCCCTTTCTCCCCCTTCCCTCTCTCCCTCTTTCTCTCTCTCCCTGTTCCCTCTTCCCTTTCCATCTCCCTTCTTCTCTCTCTCTCTCTTTCCCTCTCTCCCTCTTTCCCTCTCTCCCTGTTCCCTCTTCCCTTTCCATCTCCCTTCTTCCCTCTCTCCCTCTTTCCCTCTCTCCCTCATTCCCTCTCTCCCTGTTCCCTCTTCCCTTTCCATCTCCCTCTTTCCCTCTCTCCCTCTTTCCCTCTCTCCCTGTTCCCTCTCTCCCTGTTCCCTCTTCCCTTTCCATCTCCCTCTTTCCCAATCCCTCTTTCCCTCTCTCCCTGTTCCCTCTCTCCCTGTTCCCTCTCTCCCTGTTCCCTCTTCCCTTTCCATCTCCCCCTTCCCTCTCTCCCTCTTTCCCTCTCTCCCTGTTCCCTCTTCCCTTTCCATCTCCCTTCTTCCCTCTTTCCCTCTCTCCCTGTTCCCTCTTCCCTTTCCATCTCCCTTCTTCCCTCTTTCCCTCTCTCCCTGTTCCCTCTTCCCTTTCCATCTCCCCCTTCCCTCTCTCCCTCTTTCCCTCTCTCCCTGTTCCCTCTTCCCTTTCCATCTCCCTTCTTCCCTCTCTCCCTCTTTCCCTCTCTCCCTGTTCCCTCTTCCCTTTCCGTCTCCCTTCTTCCCTCTCTCCCCCTTCCCTCTCTCCCTCTTTCCCTCTCTCCCTCTTTTCTTCTCTCCAGGCTGCTGAAAGACGATTGCTCTTTCTCTTTCGTCCCTCGTTCCCGGTTGGAGCTTCCTGATAATTTTCCTAAGGATATCCCGGGAACATGCTACTTCCTGGAGGGGGGGACTTCCCATAGCCATGCCTCCCTGACAAGCTCCCGCTCCGCCCCCCCAGCTCCCCTGAGGAAAGTGTCCTACAGCATCGGCACCATGTTCCTGCGAGAGACGAGTCTATAGGCTCCCAATACACACACAACTCAAACCCTACAGCCATGTTTAAATGGGAGACTTATAGAGATGACAATACCCTCCTGCCCCAAACCAGGACTCAGCCCTCTTAACAACCCCCACGCTTTTCCATCTAGAAACAGACACTCCTCGCTGCACCAACTACAACCTGTTGTTACCAAGGGCAACCTCCCTTTACCCTTCAACCCCACCAGGAATCAGACTGAAGGTTGAGAGAAGAGGAGTGAAAACAACAAGAACAACAGACAATAATAGAATCATCTAGCGACTCCAAAACTAAAGCCTTCTGCTTGTAGAACACAGCGTACTGTAACCATGGATACCACAGCTGGCTGTCATCTTGGGCATGGCAGATACTGTGTTATTATCAACAACGCTCACAACTCAGTGCCTTCCTCACTAGAACACTACATACATACACAACATGGGAGCTGGCTGAACACACAGGGAAATGGAACGAGGTCTGCAGCTCTGATGCTCCCCACAGTGATGTGTATGACTCTCCCAAATCAGTCACTGTGGGAAGCCTCGGTTGTTTTGGTCCAGCTAGCAGCTGAACCAATGGGATGTTTGGACATTTTCTCTTTCAGTTAGCTGAATGCATCCACTTCCCAGCCTGTTTGTTAACACTAAACCATGGACATAAGAAAGCAGCACATAAATACATCCATCGCCCCCCTCCAGCCAGCCGTCCGCCCATCCTCCCCCCTCCATCTATCCAGCCTCCCCCCTCCATCCATCCATCCTCTCCCCTCCATCCATCCATCCTCCCCCCTCCATCCAGCCATCCATCCATCCTCCCCCCTCCATCCAGCCATCCATCCATCCTCCCCCCTCCATCCAGCCATCCATCCATCCCCCCCCCCTCCATCCATCCATCCTCCCCCCTCCATCCATCCATCCTCCCCCCTCCATCCATCCATCCTCCCCCCTCCATCCATCCATCTTCCCCCCTCCATCCATCCATCCACCCCCCTCCATCCATCCATCCTCCATCTATCCATCCTCCCCCCTCCATCCTCCCCCCTCCAGCCAGCTGTCCGCCCATCCTCCCCCCTCCATCCACCCCCTCCCTCAATCCATCCATCCTCCCGCCTCCATCCACCCCCTCCCTCCATCCATCCATCCTCCCCACTCCAGCCAGCCATCCGCTCATCCTCCCCCCTCCATCCATCCATCCATCCGCCCCCCTCCAGCCAGCCGTCTGCCCATCCTCCCCCCTCCAGCCAGCCTTCTGCACATCCTCCCCCCTCTCATCCATCCTCCCACTCCATCCATCCATCCATCCATCCTCCCCCCTCCAGCCAGCCATCCGCCCATCCTCCCCCCTCCCCTCCATCCATCCTCCCACTCCATCCATCTAATCATGGGGGGGGGGGGGGGGGGGGGGGGGGGGTAGAAAGGGAAGGTGGATTGTGGTGTTTTCTGGGATAGAACAGTGAAGTATCACTGGTCTACACTAACTTCTCCGTATTTAAGGGCCTTTGTTATGCCCCCCCCCCCATCCCTCTCTAGCTAAACACCAGCATCACACATTCAAATGTCCATGGATTTAGGAAGAAGGGAGTGGCAGAGGGAGAGAGAAAGGGATGCTCATTTTCAATAGTTTTTGTTCTGTTCTTTCTCAACTGATACTATTAGTAAACATGCATTGCCAGATCTCTCTGTCTTTAGAGCAATAACCTTAGGATCCGATCTCTCTGTCCCCAAACCCCATTTCTCTCTCACACACACAAACACACATTGGCTTGTTACAAGTAAGAAATTACAGGCTTCAATCGAATACTGTTGTAAACATACTTGTCCTGGAAACTTCTTAAATGATGTCATTGATTTAGCTGTGAGGTTAAAGCATTAAAGATAATAAGTGAAACAAAAGAATCAGTCCGTCATCCAGCATCCAATCAGCAGCGTAATCAAACGCTCCGTCCCGTGTTGGAGTTCTACACCAATCAGCAGCGTAATCAAACGCTCCGTCCCGTGTTGGAGTTCTACACCAATCAGCAGCGTAATCAAACGCTCCGTCCCGTGTTGGAGTTCTACACCAATCAGCAGCGTAATCAAACGCTCCGTCCCGTGTTGGAGTTCTACACCAATCAGCAGCGTAATCAAACGCTCCGTCCCGTGTTGGAGTTCTACACCAATCAGCAGCGTAACCAAACGCTCCGTCCCGTGTTGGAGTTCTACACCAATCAGCAGCGTAATCAAACGCTCCGTCCCGTGTTGGAGTTCTACACCAATCAGCAGCGTAATCAAACGCTCCGTCCCGTGTTGGAGTTCTACACCAATCAGCAGCGTAATCAAACGCTCCGTCCCGTGTTGGAGTTCTACACCAAAGAACTTCGCAATGGAAAATAACCTGTAAAAAAGTGTGTGAGCGAGAAGTATGTGTAAGATAACCTGTGGATCTGTTATTGCATAAAACTCTGTACAAAATAACTTGTATGTAAAAAGGCCTGTAGCTATATTAAATATGTACAATATTTGAGATATATTCAATTGTAAAGGTCATACTATGTTGTACTGTTTGGTATTATTCACAAGTTTAGTACGATCACATTTCTGTTGGCTTTTTTTCTCTTTTTGGTAAATGATTTGACATTATGATTAGTCATCTAGGCCCATGAATAACACTGCTGATGCATCTGGTTGTGACATGTAGACATCTGTTCAACAACTGAGTTGTTAAGGCACATCCTCTGTCAAATAAGTTGTAAATAAAAATCAGCATATATGTTTAATAAAGAATGTCATTCCTTTACTATTTTCACCAGGGGGTACGGGGTGGGAGTGTAATGTGTGCATCTCTCTCTGCTTGGAGATCCCTGCTCACATGAATGTTGGTGTGACACAGCTAGGCAGGACGTATGTAGTTTAGATGATGGCGTAGATAGTGAGATGACAGTACAGTATGTCTGTCTGTCTGTCGAGAGAGGGAGAGAGAGAGAGGTGAAGAGATGGGATGGGGAGGGACAGAGAGAGAGAGAGGTGAAGAGTTGGGATGGGGAGGAACAGAGAGAGAGAGGTGAAGAGTTGGGATGGGGAGGAACAGAGAGAGAGAGAGGTGAAGAGATGGGATGGGGAGGGACAGAGAGAGGAGAGGTGAAGAGATGGGATGGGGAGGAACAGAGAGAGAGAGAGGTGAAGAGATGGGATGGGAAGGAACAGAGAGCGAGAGAGGTGAAGAGATGGGATGGGGAGGAACAGAGAGAGAGAGAGGTGAAGAGATGGGATGGGGAGGAACAGAGAGAGAGAGAGGTGAAGAGATAGGATGGGGAGGAACAGAGAGAGAGAGGTGAAGAGATGGGGATGGGGAGGGACAGAGAGAGAGAGAGGTGAAGAGTTGGGATGGGGAGGAACAGAGAGAGAGAGAGGTGAAGAGATGGGATGGGGAGGAACAGAGAGAGAGAGGTGAAGAGATGGGATGGGGAGGGACAGAGAGAGGAGAGGTGAAGAGATGGGATGGGGAGGAACAGGGAGAGAGAGAGGTGAAGAGATGGGATGGGGAGGGACAGAGAGAGAGAGGTGAAGAGATGGGATGGGGAGGAACAGAGAGAGAGAGAGGTGAAGAGATGGGATGGGGAGGAACAGAGAGAGATAGAGGTGAAGAGATGGGATGGGGAGGGACAGAGAGAGGAGAGGTGAAGAGATGGGATGGGGAGGAACAGGGAGAGAGCGAGGTGAAGAGATGGGATGGGGAGGGACAGAGAGAGAGAGAGGTGAAGAGATGGGATGGGGAGGAACAGAGAGAGAGAGAGAGGTGAAGAGATGGGATGGGAAGGAACAGAGAGAGAGAGGTGAAGAGATGGGATGTGGAGAGAGAGAGAGAGAGAGGTGAAGAGTTGGGATGGGGAGGAACAGAGAGAGGAGAGGTGAAGAGTTGGGATGGGGAGGAACAGAGAGAGAGAGGTGAAGAGATGGGATGGGGAGGAACAGAGAGAGAGAGAGGTGAAGAGATGGGATGGGGAGGAACAGAGAGAGGAGAGGTGAAGAGATGGGATGGGGAGGAACAGAGAGAGAGAGAGGTGAAGAGATGGGATGGGGAGGAACAGAGAGAGAGAGAGAGGTGAAGAGATGGGATGGGGAGGAACAGAGAGAGAGAGGTGAAGAGATGGGATGTGGAGAGAGAGAGAGAGGTGAAGAGTTGGGATGGGGAGGAACAGAGAGAGAGAGGTGAAGAGTTGGGATGGGGAGGAACAGAGCGAGAGAGGTGAAGAGATGGGATGGGGAGGGACAGAGAGAGGAGAGGTGAAGAGATGGGATGGGGAGGAACAGGGAGAGAGAGGTGAAGAGATGGGATGGGGAGGGACAGAGAGAGAGAGGTGAAGAGATGGGGATGTGGAGGGACAGAGAGAGGAGAGGTGAAGAGATGGGATGGGGAGGAACAGGGAGAGAGAGAGGTGAAGAGATGGGATGGGGAGGGACAGAGAGAGAGAGGTGAAGAGATGGGGATGGGGAGGGACAGAGAGAGGAGAGGTGAAGAGATGGGATGGGGAGGGACAGAGAGAGAGGTGAAGAGATGGGATGTGACAGAGAGAGAGGTGAAGAGATGGGATGGGACAGAGAGAGAGAGAGGAAGATATGATCTCTACTGTTTCATGATGATCTGGTGCTTCTGTCCCAAACCATGGAGGGCCTACAGCAGCACAGATATTCTGCACAGATTCTGCCAGACCTGGGACCTGACAGTAAATCTCAGTAAGACCAAAATAATGGTGTTTCAAAAACGGTCAATTTGCCAGGACCACAAATACAGACAGAGCAACATAGGACAAGCAAGACATAGCATACAGACAGAGCAACATAGGACAAGCAAGACATAGCATACAGACAGAGCAACATAGGACAAGCAAGACATAGCAACATAGAACAAGCAAGACATAGCAACATAGAACAAGCAAGACATAGCATACAGACAGAGCAACATAGGACAAGCAAGACGCAGCATACAGACAGAGCAACATAGAACAAGCAAGACATAGCATACAGACAGAGCAACATAGGACAAGCAAGACATAGCAACATAGGACAAGCAAGACATAGCAACATAGAACAAGCAAGACATAGCATACAGACAGAGCAACATAGGACAAGCAAGACGCAGCATACAGACATAGCAACATAGGACAAGCAAGACTTAGCAACATAGGACAAGCAAGACATAGCATACAGACAGAGCAACATAGGACAAGCAAGACATAGCAACATAGGACAAGCAAGACATAGCATACAGACAGAGCAACATAGGACAAGCAAGACAGAGCAACATAGGACAAGCAAGACAGAGCAACATAGGACAAGCAAGACACAGCATACAGACAGAGCACATAGGACAAGCAAGACAAGCAAGACATAGCATACAGACAGAGCAACATAGGACAAGCAAGACATAGCAACATAGGACAAGCAAGACGCAGCATACAGACAGAGCAACATAGGACAAGCAAGACGCAGCATACAGACAGAGCAACATAGGACAAGCAAGACGCAGCATACAGACAGAGCAACATAGGACAAGCAAGACATAGCATACAGACAGAGCAACATAGGACAAGCAAGACGTAGCATACAGACAGAGCAACATAGGACAAGCAAGACGCAGCATACAGACAGAGCAACATAGGACAAGCAATACCATTTTATTTTTGAACCATTCCATTGTAGATTTTGATTTATGTTTTGGATCATTGTCTTGTTGGAAGACAAATCTCCGTCCCAGTCTCAGGTCTTTTGCAGACTCCATCAGGTTTTCTTCCAGAATGGTCCTGTATTTGGCTCCATCCATCTTCCCATCAATTTTAACCATCTTCCCTGTCCCTGCTGAAGAAAAGCAGGCCCAAACCATGATGCTGCCACCACCATGTTTGACAGTGGGGATGGTGTGTTCAGGGTGATGAGCTGTGTTGCTTTTACGCCAAACATAACGTTTTGCATTGTTGCCAAAAAGTTCAATTTTGGTTTCATCTGAGCAGAGCACCTTCTTCCACATGTTTGGAGTGTCTCCCAGGTGGCTTGTGGCAAACTTTAAACAACACTTTTTATGGATATCTTTAAGAAATGGCTTTCTTCTTGCCACTCTTCCATAAAGGCCAGATTTGTGCAATATACGATTGTTGTCCTATGGACAGAGTCTCCCACCTCAGCTGTAGATTTCTGCAGTTCATCCAGAGTGATCATGGGCCTCTTGGCTGCATCTCTGATCAGTCTTCTCCTTGTATGAGCTGAAAGTTTAGACGGACGGCCAGGTCTTGGTAGATTTGCAGTTGTCTGATACTCCTTCCATTTCAATATTATCGCTTGCACAGTGCTCCTTGGGATGTTTAAAGCTTGGGAAATCTTTTTGTATCCAAATCCGGCTTTAAACTTCTTCACAACAGTATCTCGGACCTGCCTGGCGTGTTCCTTGTTCTTCATGATGCTCTCTGCGCTTTTAACGGACCTCTGAGACTATCACAGTGCAGGTGCATTTATACGGAGACTTGATTACACACAGGTGGATTGGTCATTTAGGTCAACATTGGATCATTCAGAGATCCTCACTGAACTTCTGGAGAGAGTTTGCTGCACTGAAAGTAAAGGGGCTGAATAATTTTGCACACCCAATTTTTCAGTTTTTGATTTGTTAAAAAAGTTTGAAATATCCAATAAATGTCGTTCCACTTCATGATTGTGTCCCACTTGTTGTTGATTCTTCACAAAAAAATACAGTTTTATATCTTTATGTTTGAAGCCTGAAATGTGGCAAAAGGTCGCAAAGTTCAAGGGGGCCGAATACTTTCGCAAGGCACTGTATCTGTATGGATAATGTAGGTTATATGACACTCAGATATCTAGTGATAATGTAGGTTAAATGATACTCAGATACCTGTATGGATAATGTAGATTATATGACACTCAGATCTCTAGAGATAATGTAGGTTAAATGACACTCAGATATCTGTATGAATAATGTAGGTTATACGACATTCAGATATCTGTATGGATAAGGTAGGTTCTATGACACTCAAATATCTAGAGATAATGTAGGTTTTATGATAAATTCACAATAATCGAGAATTTCAATAAGCATTTCTATATGGCTGGCCATGCTTTCCTCCTGGCTACCCCAACCCCGGCCAACAGCCCCCCCCCCCCCCCCCCCCCCCGCAGCTACTTGCCCAAGCCTACCCAGCTTCTCCTTCACCCAAATCCAGATAGCAGATTTTCTGAAAGAGTTGCAAAACCTGGAACTGTACAAATCAGCTGGGCTAGACAACCTGGACCCTCTCTTTCTAAAATTATCCGTCACCATTGTTGCAACCCCTATTACCAGTCTGTTCAAACTCTCTTTCGTATCGTCCGAGATCGCTGAAGATTGGAAAGCTGCTGCGATCATCCCCCTCTTCAATGGGGGTGAAACTCTAGACACAAACTGTTATAGATCTATTTCCTTCCTGCTCTGCCTTTCTAAAGTCTTCGAAACCCAAGTTAACAATCAGATCACTCACCATTTTGAATCCCACCGTACCTTCTACGCTATGCAATCTGGTTTCCAAGCTGGTCAATGGTGCACCTCAGCCATGCTCAAGGTACTAAACAATATCATAACCGCCATCAATAAAAGGCAGTCCTGTACAGCCGTCTCCATCGACCTCTGTCAATCACCGTATTCTTATCGGCAGACTCAATAGCCTTGGTTTCATAAATGACTGCCTCGCCTGGTTCACCAACTACTTCTCAGACAGAGTTCAGTGTGTCAAATCGGAGGGCCTGTTGTCCGGACCTCTGGCAGTCTCTATGGGGGTACCACAGGGTTCAATTCTCAGGCCGACTCTTTTCTCTGTATATATTAACGATGCTGCTCTTGCTGCTGGTGATTCCCTGATCCACCTCTATGCAGACATCACC
>NC_048591.1:35123160-35205660 GCF_013265735.2 Oncorhynchus mykiss
ATGGCACAAGCAGGGAGCCCAGCCAACAGTGAGTTGCAGTAGACCAGACGGGAGAGGACAAGTGCCTGGATTAGAACCTGTGCCGCTTCCTGCTTCCTGAGGTAGGGTTGTCCCCTACGGATGTTGTACAGCATGAACCTGCAGGAGTGGGTCACCTAATTTCACCTAATGTGATGAGTGTATGTATGACAAGGTCGATGTGAGGATATCCAGGACAGCAAATGATGCTCCAGTCAACATCTTCTTGTTATTGTAGGTCTGAGATCAAAAGAGCCTTACCACATGAATTATATTACACAGAGTGCACCTATAGGTTTAATATCACCTCTTCCTCCCTTCCTGTGACAGTGTTGGGTGGTAACAGAGTATGTACACCAGCCATCAACATGAAAACAAGATTGTCTCTAGACTTTTGGACAGAGCACTCTCTTCCCCTCTCTCACTCTCACATGCACAGCTGTGCTGTTGCAGCTGAGACGGGAAGGTCAGAGAGATGTTTAGAGGTCATATAAAGGTCATATAGGGCTGGAGGAAGTTTAGCATTAGGCTCTTCGACGGAATTGTTGGAATTTATGGGGTTTTGATGTTTTTTGACCTTTTGAACTAGAAACGGGAGGAAAAAATGGAGTGGGGGGAGGGGAAGTAAACAGAGTATGGATATGAGTGAGAGAAGGAGAGGAACGGGAACCTATTTTACTGTTCTCCCTTTATGTAAATGAGTTATCACATGACTTATGAACCTTTCTCTGTAACCTGTATCTGTTTATCTGTGTGTGTGTGTGTGTGTGTGTGTGTGTGTGTGTGTGTGTGTGTGTGTGTGTGTGTGTGTGTGTGTGTGTGTGTGTGTGTGTGTGTGTGTGTGTGTGTGTGTGTGTTAACAGGAAAAGAGCAGACATCCCTCAGCTGTATAGCCTTCCTCTGTCTAGTGGGAGGAAAACTCTTCGTAATATTCTATACTGGACGTATCGTGCATCGCCATCTATAGGAATAGCATCAAGTCTTCTCATCTACAGTTAGCATCAAGTGTTCTCATCTACAGTTAGCATCAAGTATTATCATCTACAGTTAGCATCAAGTGTTCTCATCTACAGTTAGCATAAAGTCTTCTCATCTACAGTTAGCATAAAGTGTTCTCATCTACAGTTAGCATCAAGTATTATCATCTACAGTTAGCATAAAGTCTTCTCATCTACAGTTAGCATCAAGTGTTCTCATCTACAGTTAGCATAACGTCTTCTCATCTACAGTTAGCATCAAGTGTTCTCATCTACAGTTAGCATCAAGTATTCTCATCTACAGTTAGCATCAAGTGTTCTCATCTACAGTTAGCATCAAGTATTCTCATCTACAGTTAGCATCAAGTATTCTCATCTACAGTTAGCATCAAGTGTTCTCATCTACAGTTAGCATCACGTATTCTCATCTACAGTTAGCATCAAGTATTATCATCTACAGTTAGCATAAAGTCTTCTCATCTACAGTTAGCATCAAGTGTTCTCATCTACAGTTAGCATCAAGTCTTCTCATCTACAGTTAGCATCAAGTATTATCATCTACAGTTAGCATAAAGTCTTCTCATCTACAGTTAGCATCAAGTGTTCTCATCTACAGTTAGCATCAAGTCTTCTCATCTACAGTTAGCATCAAGTATTATCATCTACAGTTAGCATAAAGTCTTCTCATCTACAGTTAGCATAAAGTCTTCTCATCTACAGTTAGCATCAAGTGTTCTCATCTACAGTTAGCATCAAGTATTCTCATCTACAGTTAGCATCAAGTGTTCTCATCTACAGTTAGCATCAAGTATTCTCATCTACAGTTAGCATCAAGTATTATCATCTACAGTTAGCATAAAGTCTTCTCATCTACAGTTAGCATCAAGTGTTCTCATCTACAGTTAGCATCAAGTATTCTCATCTACAGTTAGCATCAAGTATTCTCATCTACAGTTAGCATCAAGTATTCTCATCTACAGTTAGCATCAAGTATTATCATCTACAGTTAGCATCAAGTGTTCTCATCTACAGTTAGCATCAAGTATTATCATCTACAGTTAGCATAAAGTATTATCATCTACAGTTAGCATCAAGTGTTCTCATCTACAGTTAGCATCAAGTGTTCTCATCTACAGTTAGCATCAAGTATTCTCATCTACAGTTAGCATAAAGTATTCTCATCTACAGTTAGCATCAAGTATTCTCATCTACAGTTAGCATCAAGTATTCTCATCTACAGTTAGCATCAAGTATTATCATCTACAGTTAGCATCAAGTGTTCTCATCTACAGTTAGCATCAAGTATTCTCATCTACAGTTAGTATTCCCACTGTCCCCCTCTTCCTCCCCCTCCCACTGTACCCCCCTTCCTCTCCCCCTCCCACTGTCCCCCCCTTCCTCTCCCCCCACTGTCCCACTCTTCCTCTCCCCCCACGGTTCACCTCTTCCTCTCCCCCCACTCCCCCCCTTCCTCTCCCCCTGTCCCCCCTTCCTCTCCCCCTCCCACTGTCCCCCCTTCCTCTCCCCCCACTGTCCCCTTCTTCCTCTCCCCCCACTGTCCCCTTCTTCCTCTCCCCCCCACTGTCCACCTCTTCCCCCCCCCCCACTATCCACCTCTCCCCCCCCACTGTCCACCTCTTCCTCTCCCCCCACTGTCCCCTTCTTCCTCTCCCCCCCACTATCCACCTCTTCCCCCACTGTCCACTTCCCCCCCCCCACTATCCACCTCTTCCCCCACTGTCCACCTCTTCCTCTCCCCCCCACTGTCCACCTCTTCCTCTCCCCCCACCGTCCACCTCTTCTTCTCCCCCCACTTTCCACCTTTTCCTCTCCCCCCACTGTCCACCTCTTCCTCCCCCCCTGTCCCCCCTTCCTCTCCCCCCACTGTCCACCTCTTCCTCTCCCCCACTGTCCACCTCTTCCCCCCCCCCCACTGTCCACCTCTTCCTCTCCCCCCACTGTCCACCTCTTCCTCCCCCCCACTACCTTCCTCTTCCTCTCCCCCCACTGTCCAACCTCTTCCTCCCCCCCCCTGTCCCCCCTTCCTCTCCCCCCACTGTCCACCTCTTCCTCTCCCCCCACTGTCCACCTCTTCCTCCCCCCCACTATCCACCTCTTCCTCTCCCCCCACTGTCCACCTCTTCCTCCCCCCCACTACCTTCCTCTTCCTCTCCCCCCACTGTCCAACCTCTTCCTCCCCCCCCACTGTCCACCTCTTCCTCTCCCCCCACTGTCCACCTCTTCCTCTCCCCCCACTGTCCACCTCTTCCTCCCCCCCACTATCCACCTCTTCCTCCCCCCCCACTGTCCACCTCTTCCTCCCCCCCCACTGTCCACCTCTTCCTCTCCCCCCACTGTCCACCTCTTCCTCCCCCCCACTACCTTCCTCTTCCTCTCCCCCCACTGTCCAACCTCTTCCTCCCCCCCCACTGTCCACCTCTTCCTCTCCCCCCACTGTCCACCTCTTCCTCTCCCCCCACTGTCCACCTCTTCCTCCCCCCCACTATCCACCTCTTCCTCTCCCCCCACTGTCCACCTCTTCCTCCCCCCCACTGTCCACCTCTTCCTCTCCCCCCACTTCCCACCTCTGCCTCCCCCCGCCACTGCCTTCCTCTTCCTCTCCCCCCATTGTCCACCTCTTCCTCCCCCCCACTACCTTCCTCTTCCTCTCCACCCATTGTCCACCTCTTCCTCTCCCCCCACTATCCTCCTCTTCCTCTCCCCCCACTGTCCCCCTCTTCCTCTCCTCCCCACTGTCCACCTCTTCCCCCCCCCACTGTCCACCTCTTCCTCTCCTCCCTCCTGTTCCTCTTCTCCCCCCCCCCCCCCCCCCCCAATGTCCCCCTCTTACTCTCTTCCTCCTCACGGTCCCCATTTTCCTCTCCTCCCCACCACTGTCCACCTCTTCCTCTCCCCCCCCACTGTCCACCTCTTCCCCCCCACTGTCCACCTCTTCCTCTCCTCCCCACTGTCCACCTCTTCCCCCCCACTGTCCACCTCTTCCTCTCCTCCCCACCACTGTCCACCTCTTCCTCTCCCCCCCACTGTCCACCTCTTCCCCCCCACTGTCCACCTCTTCCTCTCCTCCCCACTGTCCACCTCTTCCTCTCCTCCCCACTGTCCACCTCTTCCCCCCCACTGTCCACCTCTTCCTCTCCTCCCTCCTGTTCCTCTTCTCCCCCCCCCCCCCCCCCCCCCCCAATGTCCCCCTCTTACTCTCTTCCTCCTCACGGTCCCCATTTTCCTCTCCTCCCCACCACTGTCCCCCTCTTCCTCTCCTCCCCCACTGTCCCCCTCTTCCTCTCCCCCTACTGTCCCCCTCTTCCTCTCCTCCCCCCTTTTTCTCTCCTCCCCACACTGTCCCCCTCTTCCTCTCTCTCATGCAATAACATGCAAATTAATTACTTAAAAATCATACATTGTGATTTTCTGGATTTTTGTTTTAGATTCCGTCTCTCACAGTTGAAGTGTATCTATGATAAAAAATGACAGACCTCTACATGCTTTGTAAGTAGGAAAACCTGCAAAATTCGGCAGTGTATCAAATACTTGTTCTCCCCACTGTATGTGTCTGTGTGTAAATGTATGTATGTATGTATGTATGTATGTGTGTGTGTGTGTGTGTGTGTGTCTGAGACTATCACAGTGTAGGTGCATTTATACGGAGACTTGATTACACACAGGTGGATTGTATTTATCATCATTAGTCATTTAGGTCAACATTGGATCATTCAGAGATCCTCACTGAACTTCTGGAGAGAGTTTGCTGCACTGGAAGTAAAGGGGCTGAATAATTTTGCACGCCCAATTTTTCAGTTTTTGATTTGTTAAAAAAGTTTGAAATATCCAATAAATGTCGTTCCACTTCATGATTGTGTCCCACTTGTTGTTGATTCTTCACAAAAAAATACAGTTTTATATCTTTATGTTTGAAGCCTGAAATGTGGCAAAAGGTCGCAAAGTTCAAGGGGGCCAAATACTTTCGCAAGGCACTGTACATATTACCTCTAACCTGTACCCCTGCACACTGACTCGGTACCGGTAGCCCCTGTATATAGCCTTGTTACTGTTATACTGTCATGTATTGTCATGTTGTGTCTTGTTTCTGTCCTTTCCCTTCACCCTGTCTCCCTCTGCTGGTCGTTATTAGGTTACCTTTTCTCCCCCCTTTCCCCCAGCTGTTCCTTGTCTCCTCCTAACTACCTCGTCACCCCTTTTCCCACCTGTTCCCTTTTTCCCTCTGATTAGTCCTCTATATCTCTCTCTGTTTTTGTTTCTGTCTTTGTCGGATTCTTGTTTGTGTTATTCATGCCTGAACCAGACTATCGTCATGTTTGCTGCAACCTTGTCCTGTCCTGTCGGAATCTGCCGGTCCATCTGAGCCTACGTTTGTTTTGTTATTAAAGAAGCTCTGTTTGCGTTAATTCGCTTTTGGGTCCTCATTCACGCACCGTAACAGAAGAATCCGACCAAGAATGGACCCAGCGACTTCGGATCCTCTCCACTCAGCCGTCGAGATCCAGGGAGCGATGCTAGGCAGACACGAGCAGGAATTGTCTGCTGCTCGACATGCCGTTGAGACCATGGCCACCCAAGTCTCCAACCTCACAGAACAGGTTCACCATCTCCGCCTCGATCCACCGGCCACTTCCAGGGCTTTCGAATCTCCGGAGCCCAGAATCAATAACCCGCCGTGTTACTCTGGGGAGCCCACTGAATGCCGCTCGTTCCTCACCCAGTGTGATATTGTGTTTTCTCTCCAGCCCAACACTTACTCCAGGAGCACTGCTCGTGTCGCCTACGTCATATCTCTCCTTACTGGACGGGCTCGTGAGTGGGGCACGGCAATCTGGGAGGCAAGGGCTGAGTGTACTAACCAGTATCAGGACTTTAAGGAGGAGATGATACGGGTTTTTGATCGATCTGTTTTTGGGGAGGAGGCTTCCAGGGTCCTGTCTTCCCTATGTCAAGGTAATCGATCCATAACAGACTACTCTATTGAGTTTCGCACTCTTGCTGCCTCCAGTGGCTGGAACGAGCCGGCTTTGCTCGCTCGTTTTCTGGAGGGTCTCCGCGCAGAGGTAAAGGATGAGATTCTCTCCCGGGAGGTTCCTTCCAGCGTGGATTCCTTGATTGAACTCGCTATTCGCATTGAGCGACGGGTTGATCTTCGTCACCGAGCTCGTGGAAAGGAGCTCGCGTTCTCCGTTGCCCCGCTCTCCGCATCACTACCATCTTCCTCTGCCGGCTCGGGTGCTGAGCCTATGCAGCTGGGAGGTATCCGCATCTCGACTAAGGAGAGGGAACGGAGAATCACCAACCGCCTCTGTCTCTATTGCGGTTCTGCTGGTCATTTTGTCACTTCATGTCCAGTAAAAGCCAGAGCTCATCAGTAAGCGGAGGGCTACTGGTGAGCGCTACTACTCCTGTCTCTCCTTCAAGATCCTGCACTACCTTGTCGGTCCATCTACGCTGGACCGGTTCGTCAGCTTCCTGCAGTGCCTTAATAGACTCTGGGGCGGAGGGCTGTTTTATGGACGAGACCTGGGCTCGGGAACATGACATTCCTCTCAGACAGTTAAGGGAGTCCACGGCCTTGTTCGCCCTGGATGGTAGTCCTCTCCCCAGGATTCAGCGTGAGACGCTACCTTTAACCCTCACTGTTTCTGGTAATCATAGCGAAACCATTTCTTTTTTAATTTTTCGTTCACCTTTTACACCTGTTGTTTTGGGCCATCCCTGGCTAGTTTGTCATAATCCTTCCATTAATTGGTCTAGTAATTCTATCCTCTCCTGGAACGTCTCTTGTCATGTGAAATGTTTAATGTCTGCTATCCCTCCTGTTTCCTCTGTCTCTTCTTCACAGGAGGAGCCTGGTGATTTGACAGGGGTGCCGGAGGAATATCACGATCTGCGCACGGTGTTCAGTCGGTCCAGGGCCACCTCTCTTCCTCCACACCGGTCGTATGATTGTAGTATTGATCTCCTTCCGGGAACCACTCCCCCCCGGGGTAGACTATACTCTCTGTCGGCTCCCGAACGTAAGGCTCTCGAAGATTATTTGTCTGTAGCTCTTGCCGCCGGTACCATAGTCCCCTCCTCCTCTCCCGCCGGAGCGGGTTTTTTTTTGTTAAGAAGAAGGACGGGTCCCTGCGCCCCTGCATAGATTATCGAGGGCTGAATGACATAACAGTGAAGAATCGTTATCCGCTTCCTCTTATGTCTTCAGCCTTCGAGATCCTGCAGGGAGCCAGGTTTTTCACTAAGTTGGACCTTCGTAACGCTTACCATCTCGTGCGCATCAGGGAGGGGGACGAGTGGAAGACGGCGTTTAACACTCCGTTAGGGCACTTTGAATACCGGGTTCTTCCTTTCGGCCTCGCTAACGCTCCAGCTGTCTTTCAGGCATTAGTCAATGATGTCCTGAGAGACATGCTGAACATCTTTGTTTTCGTTTACCTTGACGATATCCTGATTTTTTCACCGTCACTCCAGATTCATGTTCAGCACGTTCGACGTGTCCTCCAGCGCCTTTTAGAGAATTGTCTTTTTGTGAAGGCTGAGAAGTGCTCTTTTCATGCCTCCTCCGTCACATTTCTCGGTTCTGTTATTTCCGCTGAAGGCATTAAGATGGATCCCGCTAAGGTCCAAGCTGTCATTGATTGGCCCGTCCCTAGGTCACGCGTCGAGCTGCAGCGCTTTCTCGGCTTCGCAAACTTCTATCGTCGTTTCATCCGTAATTTCGGTCAGGTGGCAGCCCCTCTCACAGCCCTTACTTCTGTCAAGACGTGCTTTAAGTGGTCCGTTTCCGCCCAGGGAGCTTTTGATCTCCTCAAGAATCGTTTTACATCCGCTCCTATCCTTGTTACATCTGACGTCACTAGACAGTTCGTTGTCGAGGTTGACGCGTCAGAGGTGGGCGTGGGAGCCATTCTTTCTCAGCGCTCCCTCTCTGACGACAAGGTCCACCCTTGCGCGTATTTTTCTCATCGCCTGTCGCCGTCGGAACGTAACTATGATGTGGGAAACCGCGAACTGCTCGCCATCCGCTTAGCCCTAGGCGAATGGCGACAGTGGTTGGAGGGGGCGACCGTTCCTTTTGTCGTTTGGACTGACCATAGGAACCTTGAGTACATCCGTTCTGCCAAACGACTTAATGCGCGTCAGGCGCGCTGGGCGCTGTTTTTCGCTCGTTTCGAGTTCGTGATTTCTTATCGTCCGGGCTCTAAGAACACCAAGCCTGATGCTTTATCTCGTCTCTTCAGTTCTTCAGTAGCCTCCACTGACCCCGAGGGGATTCTCCCTGAGGGGCGTGTTGTCGGGTTGACTGTCTGGGGAATTGAGAGGCAGGTAAAGCAAGCACTCACTCAAACTCCGTCGCCGCGCGCTTGTCCTAGGAACCTTCTTTTCGTTCCCGTTCCTACTCGTCTGGCCGTTCTTCAGTGGGCTTACTCTGCCAAGTTAGCCGGCCACCCTGGCGTTCGGGGTACGCTTGCTTCCATTCGCCAGCGTTTTTGGTGGCCCACCCGGGAGCATGACACGCGTCGCTTCGTGGCTGCTTGTTCGGTCTGCGCGCAGACTAAGTCCGGTAACTCCCCTCCTGCCGGCCGTCTCAGGCCGCTTCCCATTCCCTCTCGACCGTGGTCTCACATCGCCTTAGATTTTGTCACCGGACTGCCTTCGTCAGCGGGGAAGACTGTTATTCTTACGGTTGTCGACAGGTTCTCTAAGGCGGCTCATTTTATTCCCCTTGCTAAGCTTCCTTCTGCTAAAGAGACGGCACAAATCATCATCGAGAATGTTTTCAGAATTCATGGCCTTCCGTCAGACGTCGTTTCGGACAGAGGTCCGCAATTCACGTCTCAATTTTGGAGGGAGTTTTGCCGTTTGATTGGGGCTTCCGTCAGTCTCTCTTCCGGCTTTCACCCCCAGTCTAACGGTCAAGCAGAACGGGCCAATCAGACTATTGGTCGCATCTTACGCAGTCTTTCTTTTCGCAACCCTGCGTCTTGGTCAGAACAGCTCCCCTGGGCAGAATACGCCCACAACTCGCTTCCTTCGTCTGCGACCGGGCTATCTCCTTTTCAGAGTAGCCTCGGGTACCAGCCTCCGCTGTTCTCATCTCAGTTCGCCGAGTCCAGCGTCCCCTCCGCTCAGGCTTTTGTCCAACGTTGCGAGCGCACCTGGAAGAGGGTCAGGTCTGCACTTTGCCGTTATAGGGCGCAGACTGTGAGGGCTGCTAATAAGCGTAGAACTAAGAGTCCTAGATATTGTCGCGGTCAGAGAGTTTGGCTCTCCACTCAGAACCTTCCCCTTAAGACCGCTTCTCGCAAGTTGACCCCGCGGTTCATTGGTCCGTTCCGTGTTTCTCAGATCATTAATCCTGTCGCAGTTCGACTTCTTCTTCCGCGATATCTTCGTCGCGTCCACCCGGTCTTCCATGTCTCCTGTGTCAAGCCCGTTCTTCGCGCCCCCGCTCGTCTTCCCCCCCCCCCCCCCCATCCTTGTCGAGGGCGCACCCATCTACAGGGTCCGTAGGATTTTGGACATGCGTCCTCGGGGCCGTGGTCATCAGTACCTAGTAGATTGGGAGGGGTACGGTCCTGAGGAGAGGAGTTGGGTTCCCTCTCGGGACGTGCTGGACCGTGCGCTGATCGAGGATTTCCTCCGTTGCCGCCAGGTTTCCTCCTCGAGTGCGCCAGGAGGCGCTCGGTGAGTGGGGGGGTACTGTCATGTATTGTCATGTTGTGTCTTGTTTCTGTCCTTTCCCTTCACCCTGTCTCCCTCTGCTGGTCGTTATTAGGTTACCTTTTCTCCCCCTCTTTCCCCCAGCTGTTCCTTGTCTCCTCCTAACTACCTCGTCACCCCTTTTCCCACCTGTTCCCTTTTTCCCTCTGATTAGTCCTCTATATCTCTCTCTGTTTTTGTTTCTGTCTTTGTCGGATTCTTGTTTGTGTTATTCATGCCTGAACCAGACTATCGTCATGTTTGCTGCAACCTTGTCCTGTCCTGTCGGAATCTGCCGGTCCATCTGAGCCTACGTTTGTTTTGTTATTAAAGAAGCTCTGTTTGCGTTAATTCGCTTTTGGGTCCTCATTCACGCACCGTAACATATACTGTATTATTGTGTTACTTTGTATCATTTTTAACTTTAGTTTATTTAACTTTAGTTTATTTGGTAAATATTTTCTTAACTCTTCTTGAAATGCACTGTTGGTTTAAGGGCTTGTAAGGGTTAGGCTTGTAAGTAAGCATTTCACGATAAGGTCTATACTTGTTGAATTCAGCGCATGTGACAAATACAGTGATTTGATTTCTGGACCTTTGCTGGACCTTTGGTATGAGGTTCTTACTGTAGAATGCAGTGGTTTTTGGCCAGGCATAAAGGGACCCATCTCATCCAAAAAGCACATGGAAGCACCTGGATTATCATCAAGACTCTTGGAATAATGTTCAATGGACAGATTATTCAAAAGCATACATTTTGAATTTGGACCAGATATTATACTATTTGGCTCATCTTTGCCTGATAGACCATTTTGTCAACATGAAAGAGAGGAGGGTGGCATTGGTGTTTGTCTCCATGTTTCACTACATGTTTTTTCTACTTACACACACACACACACACACACACACACACACACACACACACACACACACACACACACACACACACACACACACACACACACACACACACACACACACACACACACACACACACACACACACACGCACGCACGCACGCACGCACGCACGCACGCACGCACACACACACACACACACACACACACGCACACACACACACACGGGGCGGCAGGGTAGCCTAGTGGTTAGAGCGTTGGACTAGTAACCGGAAGGTTGTGAGTTCAAACCCCCGAGCTGACAAGGTACAAATCTGTCGTTCTGCCCCTGAACAGGCAGTTAACCCACTGTTCCCAGGCCGTCATTGAAAATAAGAATTTGTTCTTAACTGACTTGCCTGGTTAAATAAAGGTAAAATAAAATAAAAAATAAACACACACACACACACACACACAGGGAAATCAGGACCATGGACAGCCACATCATATTTTGCTTATTAAGTTGATTGGACACATTTCTTGGGGGTGTAAATTAGTTGCCACTGTATTAGACTAAGCAAAGGTGATTTGACGTTGAAATATTGAAGTTGAAATGGCGCTGGAATAGTGGTTCTAAATCAATATTTGTTTAGAATTCCAAAAACGTTAGAAACATTAACTTACTTGACCTGCTGTAGGCCATGTTACATTCAATATGCTTTGTGGACTATACCGGACAGAGGTTGCTCTCCGGTTTTGTGATGAAAAGGTGTGTGTCTTCTTATTGTCTCGGCCTTAGACCTATGTAGCACAATGTCAAGGCATATGAACTAACAGGTTATAGCGCAAACCTCTCTCTCCCTAAAACCCATTCTCTCTTCTTTTCTTTCTCTCTCTTGATCTGCCTCTGTCTCCACCTCCCCCTTTCTTATTATGTTTCTGGCCCTTTTCTGTCTCTGTCCCCTTTTCTGTCTCTGTCCCCTTTTCTGTCTCTGTCCCCTTTTCTGTCTCTGTCCCTTTTCTGTCTCTGTCCCCTTTTCTGTCTTCTCTGTCCCCTTTTCTGTCTCTGTCCCCTTTTCTGTCTCTGTCCCCTTTTCTGTCTCTGTCCCTTTTCTGTCTCTGTCCCCTTTTCTGTCTCTGTCCCCTTTTCTGTCTCTGTCCCCTTTTCTGTCTCTGTCCCCTTTTCTGTCTCTGTCTCTTTTCTGTCTCTGTCCCCTTTTCTGTCTCTGTCCCTTTTCTGTCTCTGTTCCCTTTTCTGTCTCTGTCCCTTTTCTGTCGCTGTTCCCTTTTCTGTCTCTGTCCCTTTTCTGTCTCTGTCCCTTTTCTGTCTCTGTCCCCTTTTCTGTCTCTGTCCCCTTTTCTGTCTCTGTTCCCTTTTCTGTCTCTGTCCCCTTTTCTGTCTCTGTTCCCTTTTCTGTCTCTGTCCCTTTTCTGTCTCTGTCCCTTTTCTGTCTCTGTCCCCTTTTCTGTCTCTGTCCCCTTTTCTGTCTCTGTACCCTTTTCTGTCTCTGTCCCTTTTCCCTCCCTGTATTTCTCTCTTCTCTCCCCCCACGCCTCTCTCTCGCTCTCTCTCTCCCCACCACGCCTCTCTCTCGCTCTCTCTCTCCCCACCACGCCTCTCTCTCTCTCTTTCCCCCACGCCTCTCTCCCGCTCTCTCCCCATTGCTCTCTCTCGCTCTCTCACTCTCTCCCCCCAAACCTCCCTCTTGCTCTCTCCCCCCATGCCTCTCTCTCGCTCTCTCCCCCCAAGCCTCTCTCTCACTCTCTCTCTCCCCACCACACCTCTCTCACTCTCTCTCTCCCCCCACGCCTCTCTCTCGCTCTCTCTCTCCCCCTCATGCCCTTATGACCGAGGCCAGTTCTGCCAGCAGCACTAGATTGCATTAGTACGGATGGCTGAGCACACATACACAAACACACACACACACACACAAACACACACACACACAAACACACACAAACACACACACACACACACACACAGAAACACACACACAAACACACACACAAACAAACACACACACAAACACACACACAAACACACACACACACACAAACACACACACAAACAAACACACACACACAAACACACACACACAAACACACACACACACACAAACACACACACACACACAAACACACACACAAACACACACACAAACACAAACACACACACAAACACACACACACACAAACACAAACCCCTTGGTTAATGCAGCCCTATTCCATTCCCTTTGCAGAAAGTGGAGCACATCCATCCAGCCAACTGCACTAATGCAAACCAACACTGATGTGTGTGTTTATGTGTGTGTGTGTTTATGTGTGTGTTTCATTGCCGCAGAAGCATAAATGACACCCCGTAAATGGTAGAGGTGTGTTAGCACACAGTGTTAACTTCACACACAGCACTGTTTCACAGCAGAACAGATGCTATCTCTGTGGAAAGTGAACAGTATGTGTTTTGAACCCGACCAACCATCATCTGCTCCTTGTCCTGTTAGCTCCTACAACTAAGGACTAGGGTTTAGCTCAGTGGGATAATATGGTCTTGAGACACGGCAACACACTGAGGCACACAAACACGTACACACACACACACACACATAGTAGGCCTAATCCCAGTGTCTCCTGCCAGTCGTTCATAACATATTATATAAAATCAACAAATTGCTAAACAGATGTCACCAAAATAACTATTGTGTTGAGAACAGGATGACCCTGATGCCTCAGTTATGGACAGACACGCATGCACACACACACACACACGCACACATGCACACATGCAAACACGCGCAGGGCACACACACAAGCACGAGCAGGGCACACACACAGCCAGATCGCTGAAGATTGACATCGAAATTGGACGACTGTCCATGTCCTGAGGACATCGGGAAATGCATTCAAAACTGTCCACTAGGGGCAACAGTGAGCGATGTTACCATCAAGTAGGCTTGGGTTTTTCTCATGTGTTGTTGGATGGGCACAATCCCATGACTTCAGATTCTAAGGTTGCATGTTCAATCCCAATGGTTGACACTCATTTTAATTGTAATTTTAATTGTTTTAACCCCAAACCTACACCCTTAACTTTGAAATTTGCCATTTGGAGCAATTTCAAAATATGACATTTGGAGAAACGTGGATAAACGTCAGAATCTGAATTCAAATTGGTAAAATTGCGAGACCTTGATGCACATTTATTTATTTATTTAACCTTTATTTAACTAGCATGAGTGAACGTATGAACGCACACAGGCAGGCTGGGAGGGGCCAACTAGACACTGACACTTCCATCACAATGCGAGATTCTTAATCAACAAAAGCCTTTACGTATCAGAAGATACAGGAGTCTGGTTGCTTAAAGACATTTTTGATTGAGTGTGTTTATGTTTGTCTGTGCATGTCTGTGTGATGTTTTTCACTGCATACGTGTGTGCGCTGCTGATTTGATATAATTGTGTGCATGTGTGTGATGTTTTGATTGTGTTAAATGTAGTGTGACCTTTAATTAATCACACACCAGGCTGCACAGTGCTTGTGTCGGCTGGAGAGGTAAACCAGGCTGCACAGTGCTCGTGTCGGCTGGAGAGGTAAACCAGGCTGCACAGTGCTCGTGTCGGCTGGAGAGGTAAACCAGGCTGCACAGTGCTCGTGTCGGCTGGAGAGGTAAACCAGGCTGCACAGTGCTCTTGTCGGCTGGAGTGGTAAACCAGGCTGCACAGTGCTCCTGTCGGCTGGAGAGGTAAACCAGGCTGCACAGTGCTCGTGTCGGCAGGAGAGGTAAACCAGGCTGAACAGTGCTCCTATCGGCTAGAGAGGTAAACCAGGCTGCACAGTGCTCGTGTCGGCTGGAGTGGTAAACCAGGCTGCACAGTGCTCCTGTCGGCTGGAGAGGTAAACCAGGCTGCACAGTGCTCGTATCGGTTGGAGAGGTAAACCAGGCTGCACAGTGCTCGTGTCGGTTGGAGAGGTAAACCAGGCTGCACAGTGCTCCTGTCGGCTGGAGAGGTAAACCAGGCTGCACAGTGCTCCTGTCGGCTGGAGAGGTAAACCAGGCTGCACAGTGCTCCTGTCGGCTGGAGAGGTAAACCAATCTGACAACTGAAACAACAACACATCCAATAACCCTCACATGCAGAAGCGAGGACACACACACACCCATGCACATGCGCTCACACAAACATGCGCACACACACACACACACACACACACACACACACACACACACACACACACACACACACACACACACACACACACACACACACACACACACACACAGACACACACACAGACACACACACACACACACACACACACACACACAATAACCCTGGGACAGAGCCAGCTGTTTAATAGAGGAAGCAAACAGAATAATATGTTGAGACAGACACAGAGGTCACCTCTGCTATCACTTCTATCCAATCAAGATTAGTAAGTAGAAGTAAGGAGGGATGAAAGGAAGGTAGCTATGCTATTTCTTGCTCGTTCTGATATCTCTTCATTATTATTATTTATTGTGTGGTTATTGTATTGTTACTAGATAGTACTGCACTGTTGGAGATACTCACATAAGCATTTCGCTGCACCTGCAATAACATCTGCAAATCTTTTTATTTCATCAAAAGTGTTTTGTATTGTGTCATTTTATGACCTGTCAGAAACCAGACCCAGCTAAGCCTGTCTGTCTGGTGTATAACCATGTTACCCCTGTTAAAGGGGCAATCTGCAGTTTTTTAAAAAGCACACCCCGTCACTGTTTTGGTAAACAGCTGAAAGATGGGGTTAACCACTGGGCTAGCACAGAGCGAGGACCCTGAGTTAACCACTGGGCTAGCACAGAGAGAGGAACCTGAGTTAACCACTGGCAGAGCATAGAGAGAGGAGGCCTGAGTTAACCACAGGGCTAGCACAGAGAGAGGAACCTGAGTTAACCACTGGGCTAGCACAGAGAGAGGACCCTGAGTTAACCACTGGGCTAGCACAGAGAGAGGAACCTGAGTTAACCACTGGGCTAGCACAGAGAGAGGAACCTGAGTTAACCACTGGCAGAGCATAGAGAGAGGAGGCCTGAGTTAACCACAGGGCTAGCACAGAGAGAGGAACCTGAGTTAACCACTGGGCTAGCACAGAGAGAGGAACCTGAGTTAACCACTGGCAGAGCATAGAGAGAGGAGGCCTGAGTTAACCACAGGGCTAGCACAGAGAGAGGAACCTGAGTTAACCACTGGCAGAGCATAGAGAGAGGAGGCCTGAGTTAACCACAGGGCTAGCACAGAGAGAGGAACCTGAGTTAACCACTGGCAGAGCATAGAGAGAGGAGGCCTGAGTTAACCACAGGGCTAGCACAGAGAGAGGAACCTGAGTTAACCACTGGGCTAGCACAGAGAGAGGACCCTGAGTTAACCACTGGGCTAGCACAGAGAGAGGAACCTGAGTTAACCACTGGGCTAGCACAGAGAAAGGACCCTGAGTTAACCACTGGCAGAGCATAGAGAGAGGAGGCCTGAGTTAACCACAGGGCTAGCACAGAGAGAGGAACCTGAGTTAACCACTGGGCTAGCACAGAGAGAGGAACCTGAGTTAACCACTGGGCTAGCACAGAGAGAGGAACCTGAGTTAACCACTGGGCTAGCACAGAGAGAGGAACCTGAGTTAACCACTGGCAGAGCATAGAGAGAGGAGGCCTGAGTTAACCACAGGGCTAGCACAGAGAGAGGAACCTGAGTTAACCACTGGGCTAGCACAGAGAGAGGAGGCCTGAGTTAACCACTGGGCTAGCACAGAGAGAGGAACCTGAGTAAACCACTGGGCTAGCACAGAGAGAGGAACCTGAGTTAACCACTGGGCTAGCACAGAGAGAGGAGGCCTGACTTAACCACTGGGCTAGCACAGAGAGGATTGAGAGGTGTGTGTATGTGTGTGTTTGTGTGTGTACTTGTGTGTTTGTGTGTGTACGTGTGTGTGAGGGTTGCAGTTACAGGAGGTAGAGGGTACTCAAGTGTGTAGAGGGCCAGTGTCATCTCTTTGCATGAAGGCCCTTCTTTTACATCCCTGCATTCTGAAGGGTGTTTTCTGTGTTTGTGTGTCAGTCTGTGCATACAATTCAGCTGAGATGTAGTGTTTAACAGGCTAGTCATGATACGCCCTTTTTCAATGAAAATATTCTGGGGGTTGTGAAGTGTTGGAAGTAGGGAACAAACCCCCAGTTTGATGAGCTGGTTGGATCATTTTATTAATTATTCCTCATACAACCCTGCCCTAGACACGTGCTCCCCCTTATCTACCTCTCTATCATATAAATACCCACATTTTCCCTTTACAGACAGAGAGAAAATGGAGAGAGAAAATAATGAGAGAGAGACAGAGACAGACAGAGACAGAGACAACGAGAGAGACAAAGAGGGACAGAGAGAGAGAGAGAGAGAGAATTAGTAGCAGTCTGGCTGCTTTGTTAAAAGCCCTGCTGGCTTCCAAACACAAGCTCCTAATGGCCCACTAAATGTCTCTGACCAAAATAGACACACAGCCAGATGGAGACAGAGGGGGAGAGAGAGTAAGGGGGGGGAGACAGGGTGAGATGAGAGAGACAGAGAGAGCATGCTCACACCCAGTGGACGTGTACACGCACACGGATACTGTTGAGACAGAAGAGGGTGAGATGAGGAAGGAAAAACAGTGATAAAACACACAGATGGCAGCAACAGGAAGAGAGAGAGAGAGAGAGAGAGAGAGAGAGAGAGGTAAGGAGGGGAGAGGGAGAGGGAGAGGGGAAGAGAGGGAGAGAGAGAGAGAGGGAGAGAGGTAAGGAGGGAAAGAGAGAGAGAGGTAAGGAGGGGGAGAGAGAGAGGGAGAGGGAGAGGGGAAGAGTGGGAGAGAGAGAGAGGGGGAGAGAGAAAGAGGGAGAGAGAGAGAGAGGTAAGGAGGGAGAGAGAGAGGGGTAAGGAGGAGGAGAGAGAGAGGGAGAGGGGAAGAGAGGGAGAGAGAGAGGGAGGGAGAGGTAAGTAGGGACAGAGAGGGGGGGGGAGAGAGAGAAATAAGTAAGGAGGGAGAGAGAAAGAGGGAGAGAGAGAGGAAGAGAGACAGGGAGAGAGAGGTAAGGAGGGAGAGAGAAAGAGGGAGAGAGAAAGAGGGAGAGAGAGAGGGAGAGATAACGAGGGAGAGAGAATGAGGGAGAGAGAGAGAGGGAGAGAGAGGTAAGGAGGGAGAGAGAAAGAGGGAGAGAGAGAGAGAGGAAGAGAGAGAGGGAGAGAGAGAGGGAAAGAGAAAGAGGGAAAGAGAGAGAGGAGGAGAGAGAGAGGGAGAGAGAGAGGGAAAGAGAAAGAGGGAGAGCGAGAGAGGAAGAGAGAGAGGGAGAGAGAGGTAAGGAGGGAGAGAGAAAGAGGGAGAGAGAGAGGAAGAGAGAGAGGGAGAGAGAGAGGGAGAGAGAAAGAGGGAGAGAGCGAGGAAGAGGTAATTAGGGAGAGAGAGAGAGGGAGAGAGGGAAAGAGAAAGGAAGAGAGGGACAGAGAGGGAGAGAGAGGGAGAGAGAGGTAAGGAGGAAGAGAGAAAGAGAGAGAGGAAGAGAGAGAGGGAGAGAGGATGAGAGAGAGAGAGAAAGAGGGAGAGAGAGAGACTGTTGTCCCATTGGCAATTTGATTCTCATTTTTATTTATTTTTTATTTTGTAAATATCCAAAATAAGCTTTGGCAATATGTACATTGTTACATCATAACAATAAAGCAAATTGAATTGAATTGAATTGAGAGAGGATGGGAGAGAGGGAGAGAGAGAGGGCGAGAGAGAGGAAGAGAGAGAGGGAGAGAGAGGTAAGGAGGGAAATGACAGGATTATGACCAGAAACACAATGAACGTCAGAAGAAAAGGATGAAGGTTAATTAATTTATGATGGCACACCCTTATTCCATAGGAATCTATTTTGACATGTTCCCTTACGTTAACATGACCACCTGAGATTGGAAGGTAGAGACAACATGATGGAGAGATAAGAGGGTTGTTCTTTAGGATGAAAAATGATCGTCTGTATCCCAATAAATCTCTCCAGCGCAGTCGGAGGAGTATATTATTATCACACCTTTCTCCACTTCATCACCAGTCATTTCCCTCTCACCCCTTTGCTTCCTGTCAAAATAGAGTTATTCTGGAGCCCAGAGACAGGGGCCAGGTAGAGTGGGGGAGAGACAGGGGCCAGGTAGAGCGGGGGAGAGATAGGGGAGAGATAGAGCGGGGAAGAGATAGGGGAGAGGTGGAGTGGGGGAGAGACAGGGGCCAGGTAGAGCTGGGGAGAGGTAGAGCGGGGGAGAGATAGGGGAGAGATAGAGATAGGGGAGAGGTAGAACGGGGGAGAGACAGGGGCCAGGTAGAGCGGGGGAGAGAGAGGGGAGAGGTAGAGCGGGGGAGAGATAGGGGAGAGATAGAGATAGGGGAGAGGTAGAGCGGAGGAGAGACAGGGGCCAGGTAGAGCGGGGGAGAGAGAGGGGAGAGGTAGAGCGGGGGAGAGATAGGGGAGAGATAGAGATAGGGGAGAGGTAGAGCGGGGGAGAGACAGGGGCCAGGTAGAGCGGGGGAGAGAGAGGGGAGAGGTAGAGCGGGGGAGAGATAGGGGAGAGATAGAGATAGGGGAGAGGTAGAGCGGAGGAGAGACAGGGGCCAGGTAGAGCGGGGGAGAGAGAGGGGAGAGGTAGAGCGGGGGAGAGCTAGGGGGAGAGATAGAGTTAGGGGAGAGGTAGAGCGGGGGAGAGATAAGGGAGAGGTAGAGTGGGGGAGAGGCAGGGGCGAGGTAGAGCGGGGGAGAGATAAGGGAGAGGTAGAGTGAGGGAGAGATAGGGGAGAGGGCGAGCGGGGGAGAGATAAGGGAGAGGTAGAGCGGGGGTGAGGTAGAGCGGGGGAGAGATAGAGTGGGGGAGAGATAGGGGCCAGGTAGAGCGGGGGATAGATAGGGGCGAGGTAGAGCGGGGGAGAGATAGGTGCCAGGTAGAGTGGGGAAGAGACAGGGGAGAGGTAGAGTGAGGGAGAGATAGGGGAGAGGGCGAGCGGGGGAGAGATAGGGGAGGGGTAGAGCGGGGGAGAGATAGGGGCGAGGTAGAGCGGGGGAGAGATAGGTGCCAGGTAGAGCGGGGGAGAGATAGGGGCCATGTAGAGCGGGGGGGAGATAGGGGTTAATAGAGCGGGGGAGAGATAGGGGCCAGGTAGAGTGAGGGAGAGATAGGGGAGCGGGGGAGTGATATTGGAGAGGTAGAGCGGGGGAGAGGTAGAGCGGGGGAGAGATAGAGACCATGTAGAGCGGGGGAGAGATAGGGGAGAGGTAGAGTGGGGGAGAGATAAGGGAGAGGTAGAGTGGGGGAGAGACAGGGGCGAGGTAGAGCGGGGGAGAGATAAGGGAGAGGTAGAGTGGGGGAGAGATAGGGGAGAGGTAGAGCGGGGGAGAGATAAGGGAGAGGTAGAGTGGGGGAGAGACAGGGGCAAGGTAGAGCGGGGGAGAGATAAGGGAGAGGAAGAGTGAGGGAGAGATAGGGGAGAGGGCGAGCGGGGGAGAGATAGAGGCCAGGTAGAGCGGGGGAGAGATAGGGAAGAGGTAGAGCGGGGTGAGATAAGGGAGAGGTAGAGTGAGGGAGAGATAGGGGAGAGGTAGAGTGGGGGAGAGATAGGGGAGAGGTAGAGTGAGGGAGAGATAGGGGATTGGGCAAGCGAGGGAGAGATACTGGAGATGTAGAGCTGGGGAGAGGTAGAGTGAGGGAGAGATAGGGGCGAGGTAGAGCGGGCGAGAGATAGGGGAGAGGTGGAGCGGGGGAGAGATAGGGGTCAGGTAGAGCGGGGGAGAGATAGGGGCCAGGTAGAGTGAGGGAGAGATAGGGGAGAGGGCGAGCGGGGGAATGATAGGGGAGAGGTAGAGCGGGGGAGAGATAGAGTGAGGGAGAGATAGAGGCCATGTAGAGCGGGGGAGAGATAGGGGAGAGGTAGAGCGGGGGAGAGATAAGGGAGAGGTAGAGTGGGGGAGAGACAGGGGCGAGGTAGAGCGGGGGAGAGATAAGGGAGAGGTAGAGTGAGGGAGAGATAGAGGCCAGGTAGAGCGAGGGAGAGATAGGGGAGAGGTAGAGCGGGGTGAGATAAGGGAGAGGTAGAGTGAGGGAGAGATAGGGGAGAGGTAGAGTGGGGGAGAGATAGGGGAGAGGTAGAGTGAGGGAGAGATAGGGGAGAGGTAGAGTGAGGGAGAGATAGGGGAGATCTAGAGCGGGGGAGAGGTAGCGTGAGGGAGAGATAGGGGCCAGGTAGAGCGGGCGAGAGATAGGGGAGAGGTGGAGCGGGGGAGAGATAGGGGAGAGGGCATGTGGGGGAGAGATAGAGGAAGTGAGAAAAGAAAGTGGGAGAGACTGATGAGTGGAGGGAAAGTGAGGGAGAGATGAATGACAATGAAATCCATTTATCTTCCCTGTCATTAGCCCTATGCGAGCAGTCTGAATGTACTTGATTGGCTAAAGTAGCTGCAACATTTGCATCTTTCCCATCAGATGACACATCAGTGATGAGTAGAGTAGTATTTCTCTCTCCCTCTCTCTAGTGTCTGTAATGTGCAACAGTTGTACAATCCATGTGTGCAAGGCTCTTAAAGACTTACCCACAAAGACTCACATCTGTAGCCGCTCCAAAAGGTCATTCTAACATGTATTGACTCCGGGGTGTGAGGTAGAATCATGTGGAATGGAAGAACCCCACAGTACTGTCATATGGAGAACATCACAGTAATGTCATATAGAGAACCACACAGTACTGTCATATGGAGAACCACACTGTACTGTCATATCGAGAACCACACAGTACTGACATATTAAGAACCACACAGTAATGTCATATTAAGAACCACACAGTACTGTCATATGGAGAACCACACAGTAATGTGATATTAAGAACCACACAGTAATGTCATATTAAGAACCACACAGTACTGTCATATGGAGAACCACACCGTACTGTCATATGGAGAACCACACAGTACTGTCATATGGAGAACCACACAGTACTGTCATATAAAGAACCACACAAAACTGAAAAAGCATGTGCGAACAAGGAGGCCAACAAACCTGACTCAGTTACACCAGCTCTGTCAGGAGGAATGGGCCAAAATTCACCCAACTTATTGTGGGAAGCTTGTGGAAGGCAACCCAAAATGTTTGACCCAAGTTGAACAATTTAATGACAATGCTACCAAATACGATTTGAGTGTATGTAAACTTCTGACCAACTGGGAATGTGATGAAAGAAATAAAAGCTGAAATAAAACATTCTCTCTTCTATTATTCTGTTATTTCACATTCTTAAAATAAAGTGGTGATCCTAACTGACGTAAAACAGGGAATTTTTGCTTGGATTAAATGTCAGGAATTGTGAATTACTGAGTTTAAATGTATTTGGCTAAGGTGTATGTAAACTTTCGACTTCAACTGTATATCTTCAAACTAGTGTGGATGAAAGAAAGGAGATGAGGAAAAGAGACAAGGAAAGGAGGTCACTTTGATCCACTCTAAAGCCTTGGTGTGAGAGGCACTGAGAGCATCCTTGGTAAAGCTCTCCAGTATTTCCTAGAAAAACACTTTACAAATGCTTTCAAGGTTACATTGTTGGAGAATTCAAAGACAGAGTGCCAGGGTACATGTTTGTGTGCATGCTAAGATCCCAATCACAAAGAGACAGAGATGGATTGCAATGTGCAGTATTAGACGCCAACAAGACCTTGCTAATCTGTTGTTCGTGGCTCTGAAATGCAATAGGGATAACATTTGCTTTAGGGGGTAATGCTAAAGCTAACTGATGAAATTGGTGCAGGACAGCATTATCTTTAGTGGATAATGCTAAAGCTAACTGATTAAATGGAAGCAGGATAGCATTAGCATTAGTGGGAAACATTGAAGCTAACCGATTAAAATGAAGTGGGATAGTGTTAGCTATAGCTGCTAAAGAGACCCTACTAAGCTGCCGTTAGTGGGATTGGAACGGTGTTTGAGTTGCTGCCACATAGAAGATTACTATAAACCACATGCTGCTTATGTAATGAATACTAAGGGAGAAAAATGTGTAGATTCACGTGCCGAGCGCGGCAGATGTTTATTGAGGCAGGAATCGTGGTCGCAGGCAATGGTCAAACACAGGTAGGCAGTCAAAAACAAACAATATCTCGCAACCATGCAAACAGAAACAACTGAACTAAATAGGGAGCTGATGAGACCAGGAGAGTGTCTATTTTACAATAATCTCTGATAGATAGTGTGTTCGATACACAGAAAAGAGCAGGAAATGGTTGGATTGACAGAAAATAGCAGGAGATGGATGGATTCACAGAAGAGAGTAGGAGATGGTTGGATTCACAGAAGAGAGTAGGAGATGGTTGGATTCACAGAAAAGAGTAGGAGATGGTTGGATTCACAGAAAATAGCAGGAGATGGTTGGATTCACAGAAAAGAGCAGTAGATGGTTGGATTCACAGAAAAGAGCAGGAGATGGTTGGATTCACAGAAAAGAGTAGGAGATGGTTGGATTCACAGAAAAGAGCAGGAGATGGATGGATTCACAGAAAAGAGCAGGAGATGGTTGGATTCACAGAAAAGAGTAGGAGATGGTTGGATTCACAGAAAATAGCAGGAGATGGTTGGATTCACAGAAAAGAGCAGTAGATGGTTGGATTCACAGAAAAGAGCAGTAGATGGTTGGATTCACAGAAAAGAGCAGGAGATGGATGGATTCACAGAAAAGAGTAGGAGATGGATGGATTCACAGAAAAGAGCAGGAGATGGTTGGATTCACAGAAAAGAGCAGGAGATGGATGGATTCACAGAAAAGAGCAGGAGATGGTTGGATACTCTTGAGCTTTCTTTACTCTTCCTGCTCTCATCTCCTTCCCTGCATAACCACTGGACCCTGCTCACCTCGAAGGTCCACACATCCTCTTCCTCCAGGTGCATTGTGGTCCGGCGACGTACCTTGTAATCTGCGATTGGCTCAGGTGAGAGGTGAAACTCTGCCCAAGATTATAAACTGAGTGATTCAAGCCATGAATGCTGATTGGCTGACATCCGTGGTATATCAGACGACAAACCATTCCTTTTTACTGCTCCAATAATGTTGGTAACCAGTTTATAACAGCAATAAGGTACCTTGGGGGTTTGTGGTATATGGCCAATATACCACAGCTAAGGGCTGTATTCAGGCACTCCGCGTTCCGTCGCTCATAAGAACAGCCCTTAGTCGTGGTATATTGGCCAAATACCACACTCCCTAGGGCCTTAATGCTTTAATTCTACAGTGCCTTCAGAAAGTATTCACACCCATTGACTTTTTACAAAAATGTTTGTGCTACAGCTTGCATTTATATTGATTAAACTGACAATGTGTTACTGGCCTACACACAATACCCCATAATGTAAAAGTGGAATTATGTTTATTAATCAATTAAAAATGAAAAGCTGAAATGTCTTGAGTTAATAGGTATTCAACCCCTTTGTTATGGCAAGCGTCAATAAGTTCAGGAGTAAAATGTGCTTAACAATTCACATCAAAAATAGTGTTTAACATGATTTTTGAATGACTACCTCAACTCTGTACCCCACACATACAATTATCTGTAAGGTCCCTCAGTCCAGCAGTGAATTTCAAACACAGATTCAAAGACCAGGGAGGTTTTCCAATGACTCCAAAGAAGGGCACCTATTGGTAGATGGGTAAAGAAAAGCTGACATTGAACATCCATTTGAGCACAGTGAAGTTATTAACTACACTTTGGATGGTGTATCAATACACCCAATCACTACAAAGATACAGGCAACTTTCCTAACTCAGTTGCCAGAGAGGAAGGAAACCGCTCAGGGATTTCACCATGAGGCCAATGGTGACTTTAAAACAGTTACAAGGTTGAATGGTTGTGATAGGAGAAAAGTGAGTATGGAACAACAACATTGTAGTTACTCCACAATACTAAACTAAATGACAGAGTGAGAAGAAGGAAGCCTGTACAGAATAAACATATTCCAAAACATGCATCCTATTTGCAATAAGGCACTAAAGTAAAACTGCAAAAAACGTGGCAATAAATGAACTTTACAGTGCATTGGGAAAGTATTGAGACCCCTTGACTTTTTCCACGTTACAGCATTATTCTAAAATTGATTCAATTGGCTTTTCCCTCATCAATCTACACACAATACACCATAATGACAAAGCAAAAACAGGTTTAGACAAATGTAGCGAAATGCTTGTGCTTCTAGTTCCGACAGTGCAGCAATAGCCAACATGTAATCTAACAATTCCACAACAACTACCTAATACACACAAATCTAAGTAAATGGAATGGAATATGAAAATATACATATAACTACAGTGGGGAGAACAAATATTTGATACACTGCCGATTTTGCAGGTTTTCCTACTTACAAAGCATGTAGAGGTCTGCAATTTTTATCATAGGTACACTTCATCTGTGAGAGACGGCATCTAAAACAAAAATCCAGAAAATCACATTGTATGATTTTTAATATAATAATTTAATATATTTGTAATATATTAGCATTTTATTGCATGACATAAGTATTTGATACATTAGAAAAGCAGAACTTAATATTTGGTACACAAACCTTTGTTTGCAATTACAGAGATCATACGTTTCCTGTAGTTCTTGACCAGGTTTGCACACACTGCAGCAGGGATTTTGGCCCACTCCTCCATACAGACCTTCTCCAGATCCTTCAGGTTTCGGGGCTGTCGCTGGGCAATACGGACTTCCAGCTCCCTCCAAAGACTTTCTATTGGGTTCAGGTCTGGAGACTGGCTAGGCCACTCCAGGACCATGAGATGCTTCTTACGGAGCCACTCCTTAGTTGCCCTGGCTGTGTGTTTCGGGTCGTTGTCATGCTGGAAGACCCAGCCACGACCCATCTTCAATGCTCTTACTGAGGGAAGGAGGTTGTTGGCCAAGATCTTGCGATACATGGCCCCATCCATCCTCCCCTCAATACGGTGCAGTCGTCCTGTCCCCTTTTCAGAAAAGCATCCCCAAAGAATGATGTTTCCACCTCCATGCTTCACGGCTGGGATGGTGTCCTTGGGGTTGTACTCATCCTTCTTCTTCCTCCAAACACGGCGAGTGGAGTTTATACCAAAAAGCTCTAATTTTGTCTCATCAGACCACATGACCTTCTCCCATTCCTCTTCTGGATCATCCAGATGGTCATTGGCAAACTTCAGAAGGGCCTGGACATGTGCTGGCTTGAGCAGGGGGACCTTGCGTGCGCTGCAGGATTTTAATCCATGACGGCGTAGTGTGTTACTAATGGTTTTCTTTTAGACTGTGGTCCCGGCTCTCTTCAGGTCATTGACCAGGTCCTGCCGTGTAGTTCTGGGCTGATCCCTCACCTTCCTCATGATCATTGATGCCCCACGAGGTGAGATCTTGCATGGAGCCGCAGACCGAGGGTGATTGACCGTCAACTTGAACTTCTTCCATTTTCTAATAATTGCGCAAACAGTTGTTGCCTTCTCACCAAGCTGCTTGCCTATTGTCCTGTAGCCCATCCCAGCCTTGTGCAGGTCTACAATTTTATCCCTGATGTCCTTACAAGGCTTGGCTATTGTGGAGAGATTGGAGTCTGTTTGATTGAGTGTGTGGACAGGTGTATTTTATACAGGTAACGAGTTCAAACAGGTGCAGTTAATACAGGTAATGAGTGGAGAACAGGAGGGATTTTTAAAGAAAAACTAACAGGTCTGTGAGAGCCGGAATTCTTACTGGTTGGTAGGTGATCAAATACTTATGTCATGCAATAAAATGACAATTAATTACTTAAAAATCATACAATGTGATTTTCTGGATTTTTGTTTTAGATTCCGTCTCTCACAGTTGAAGTGTACCTATGATAAAAATTACAGACCTCTACATGCTTTGTAAGTAGGAAAACCTGCAAAATTGGCAGTGTATGAAATACTTGTTCTCCCCACTATAAGTGTATGTAAACTTCCGCCTTCAACTGTATGTAAATGAGTTATTTCTGTATTTCATTTTCAATAAATTTGCCAACATTTCTAAAAACATGTTTTCACTTTGTCATTATGGGGTATTGTGTGTAGACGGGTGAGATTTTGTTTTTTTTAATCAATTTTGAATTCAGGCTGTAACAACAAAATGCATTATTTCTGAAGGCACTGCATGTACAGAGTAATCATTTTAATGGTGAACAGCCATTGGTCTACCCATAAGGCATTCAAAATCATCACTTATCAGGCTGAACACTTCCTCTGTCCCAGGCAATGACACAGGGTTGTGTGTGTGATGATCATGATGTGTGTGTACATTGTCCAGACATTGATACAGGGTTCTATTTGTGAGGGTTTGGATGGATCTCTGTAGTCCAGACATTCATACAGGGTTCTATTTGTGAGGGTGTGGATGGATCTCTGTAGTCCAGACATTGATACAGGGTTCTATTTGTGAGGGTGTGGATGGATCTCTGTAGTGCAGACATTGACACAGGGTTCTGTGTGTGTGAGGGACTTTGAGTGTGTGTGGATGCGTCTCTGAAGTCAAACAAACCTTGTTACATGAAGGCAATCCACAGTAACAGAATTACAAGTTATGTCACTATGGCAACAGGAAAGCTCTAAGATTAGTCAACAGCGATGATATCAGTACTTGATGTCCTTGTGCCGCTCTGTCAATCTGACATTTCGACTGAGCAGCCTAATTATCAAATCAAATCAAAGTTTATTTACAACGTGTGCCAAATACAACAGGTACAACCTTACAGTGAAATGCTTACTTACAGGCTCTAACCAATAGTGCAAAAAAGGTATTAGGTGAACAATAGGAAAGTAAAGAAATAAAACAACAGTAAAAATACAGGCTATAACAGTAGAGAGGCTACATACAGACACCGGTTAGTCAGGGTGATTGAGGTAGCATTTACATGAAGATATGGTTAAAGTGACTATGCATATATGATAAAAAGAGAGTAGCAGCACCGTAAAAGAGGGGTTGGTGGGACACAATGCAGATAGCCCGGTTAGCCAATGTGCGGGAGCACTGGTTGGTCGGCCGATTGATGTAGTATGTACATGAATGTATAGTTAATGTGACTATGCATATGTGATAAACAGAGAGTAGCAGCAGTGTAAAAGAGGGGTCGGGGGGGGCACACAATGCAAACAGTCCGGGTAGCCGTTTGATTAGATGTTCAGGAGTCTTATGGCTTGGGGGTAAAAGCTGTTGAGAAGCCTTTTTGTCCTAGACTTGGCACTCCGGTACTGCTTGTCATGCGGTAGTAGAGAGAACAGTGTATAACTGGGGTGGCTGGGGCCTTTGACAATTTGTAGGTCCTTCCTCTGACACCGCCTGGTGTAGAGGTCCTGCATGGCAGGCAGCTTAGCCCCGGTGATGTACTGGCCCGTACGCACTACCCTCTCTAGTGCCTTGCGGTCGGAGGCCGAGCAATTGCCGTACCAGGCAGTGATGCAACCAGTCAGGAAGCTCTCAATGTTGCAGCTGTAGAACATTTTGAGGATCTCAGGACCCATGCCAAATCTTTTTAGTTTCCTGAGGGGGAATAGGCTTTGTCGTGCCCTCTTCACGACTGTCTTGGTGTGTTTGGACCATTATAGTTTGTTGTTGATGTGGATACCAAGGAACTTGAAGCTCTCAACCTGCTTCACTACTGCCCCGTCGATGAGAATGCTCGGTCCTCTTTTTCCTGTAGTCCACAATCAATTAATGTGGGTTTGAGTGTGTGACTGTGCGTGTGTGGGGGAGGTTCCTGCTCCTGCATGTGATGTCTATGAGTCAGTGTGCAAGTCTAGCATGTGTATTATATATCACTGTCACGGTCGTCCTACTCTTCGTCTGAAGAGGAGAGGCGAGATGGATCAGAGGACCAATATGCGGCGTGGTAAGTGTCCATGGTAAAATCTTTAATAAAGAAAGACTGAACACTATACAAGAGAGTAACAAAAACAATAACCCAAATTCGACCGTGACGCTACAAAACGAGACCTGTGCTGAAACAAGCCACTAACATAGACAATCACCCACAAACAAACAGTGCAACCCAGGCTACCTAAGTATGATTCTCAATCAGAGACAACTAATGACACCTGCCTCTGATTGAGAACCATACTAGGCCGAAAACATAGAAATGCCCCAAAACATAGAAAAACAAACATAGACTGCCCACCCAACTCACGCCCTGACCATACTAAATAAATACAATACAAAGGAAATAAAGGTCAGAACGTGACAATCACCATGGATGTGAGAGTGATGTACAGTGGGGAAAAAAAGTATTTAGTCAGCCACCAATTGTGAAAGTTCTCCCACTTAAAAAAGATGAGAGAGGCCTGTAATTTTCATCATAGGTACACTTCAACTATGACAGACAAAATGAGAAAAAAAAATCCAGAAAATCACATTGTAGGATTTTTTATGAATTTATTTGCAAATGGGATTTGCTCACCGTTCTTGTGATCATTTTGACCCCACGGGGTGAGATCTTGTGTGGAGCCCCAGATCGAGGGAGATTATCAGTAGTCTTGTATGTCTTCCATTTCCTAATAATTGCTCCCACAGTTGATTTCTTCAAACCAAGCTGCTTACCTATTGCAGATTCAGTCTTCCCAGCCTGGTGCAGGTCTACAATTTTGTTTCTGGTGTCCTTTGACAGCTCTTTGGTCTTGGCCATAGTGGAGTTTGGAGTGTGACTGTTTGAGGTTGTGGACAGGTGTCTTTTATACTGATAACAAGTTCAAACAGGTGCCATTAATAGGTAATGAGTGGAGGACAGAGGAGCCTCTTAAAAGAAGTTACAGGTCTGTGAGAGCCAGAAATCTTGCTTGTTTGTAGGTGACCAAGTACTTATTTTCCACCATAATTTGCAAATAAATTCATAAAAATCCTACAAAGTGATTTTCTGGATTTTTCTTCTAATTTTGTCTGTCATAGTTGAAGTGTACCAATGATGAAAATTACAGGCCTCTCTCATCTTTTTAAGTGGGAGAACTTGCACAATTGGTGGCTGACTAAACTGTATGTATCACCATGGTTACCCTGTGTATATACAGTGCCTTGCGAAAGTATTCAGCCCCCTTGAACTTTGAGACCTTTTGCCACATTTCAGGCTTCAAACATAAAGATATAAAACTTTGTAGCGCCACCTTTTGCTGCGATTACAGCTGTAAGTCGCTTGGGGTATGTCTCTATCAGTTTTGCACATCGAGAGACTGAATTTTTTTCCCATTCCTCCTTGCAAAACAGCTCAAGCTCAGTGATGTTGGATGGAGAGCATTTGTGAACAGCAGTTTTCAGTTCTCTCCACAGATTCTCGATTGTATTCAGGTCTGGACTTTGACTTGGCAATTCTAACACCTGGATATGTTTATTTTTGAACCATTCCTTGTAGATTTTGCTTTATGTTTTGGATCATTGTCTGTTGGAAGACAAATCTCCGTCCCAGTCTCAGGTCTTTTGCAGACTCCATCAGGTTTTCTTCCAGAATGGTCCTGTATTTGGCTCCATCCATCTTCCCATCAATTTGAACCATCTTCCCTGTCCCTGCTGAAGAAAAGCAGGCCCAAACCATGATGCTGCCACCACCATGTTTGACAGTGGGGATGGTGTGTTCAGGGTGATGAGCTGTGTTGCTTTTACGCCAAACATAACGTTTTGCATTGTTGCCAAAAAGTTCAATTTTCGTTTCATCTGACCAGAGCACCTTCTTCCACATGTTTGGTGTGTCTCCCAGGTGGCTTGTGGCAAACTTTAAACAACACTTTTTATGGATATCTTTAAGAAATGGCTTTCTTCTTGCCACTCTTCCATAAAGGCCAGATTTGTGCAATATACATTGTCTCCCACCTCAGTCTCCCATACAGTCTCCCACCTCAGCTGTAGATCTCTGCAGTTCATCCAGAGTGATCATGGGCCTCTTGGCTGCATCTCTGATCAGTCTTCTCCTTGTATGAGCTGAAAGTTTAGAGAGACGGCCAGGTCTTTGTAGATTTGCAGTGGTCTGATACTCCTTCCTTTTCAATATTATCGCTTGCACAGTGCTCCTTGGGATGTTTAAAGCTTGGGAAATCTTTTTGTATCCAAATCCGGCTTTAAACTTCTTCACAACAGTATCTCGGACCTGCCAGGTGTGTTCCTTGTTCTTCATGATGCTCTCTGCGCTTTTGACGGACCTCTGAGACTATCACAGTGCAGGTGCATTTATACGGAGACTTGATTACACACAGGTGGATTGTATTTATCATCATTAGTCATTTAGGTCAACATTGGATCATTCAGAGATCCTCACTGAACTTCTGGAGAGAGTTTGCTGCACTGAAAGTAAAGGGGCTGAATAATTTTGCATGCCCAATTTTTCAGTTTTTGATTTGTTAAAAAAGTTTGAAATATCCAATAAATGTTGTTCCACTTCATGATTGTGTCCCACTTGTTGTTGATTCTTCACAAAAAAATACAGTTTTATATCTTTATGTTTGAAGCCTGAAATGTGGCAAAAGGTCGCAAAGTTCAAGGGGGCCGAATACTTTCGCAAGGCACTGTAGAACATGGTCAGTTGCTCCCATCCCGATCCTGCTTTGTGGATAACACACCACTCCGTAAACTGCCTCGTCATTATACATAAATACTCTGGGACAGAACTGCTACGTGGAGACAGAGGGATGGAGAGACAGATTTATAATAAAATACACACACAAACCTGAGGGTTTGAGCTCTGACAGTAAGGAAACAGTTGAGGGAGGAGAGGTTGAAATGAAATGGAGAGAAAAGCAACACACTGACACACCTACTTTGTTTGGGATCATCACTTTCTCTCCTCCAACTATTTTTAAACACACAGATGGAACGGAAATCGGCAGGAAATCCCTGTGATAGAGCACTGCCAAACCACTCTCATGGAATAGGAAAGACAACAGTGGCATCGTGTGGTGAAGAACGGAACTGCAGGACACTTGAAATAAATATTTTTGATGGGGCAATGTGGGAGATAAGTGTGTGCTTTATCTCTCGCTCTGCGTCGCCATCCTTAGTCTTTCCCTCCAGGAAATGAGGCTACGTAGAGCGCTCCACCCTTTCAGATGAAGAGGTCTAGGCTTATTTGAAGGGTATTTGGTGATTTTAAAGGGGGATTTGGGAGAAGGTGATGGCGGTGTGCTCGTGGGAGGAAATGCAGACTGCTTAAATCTTAAAGTGTGGCAAGTGAAGTGTGTGATAATGAATGGAAAATAGAATGGAACAAAACAAGCAAACGTTGTAGTAGAAGACAAGGACCGGTCCAATAATGCATTTCTTATTGGACTGTGTTTTTTAGACAAGGAAATTCATTTAGGAAATCCATTTGTAATATCGAGGACTGTGAAGAAAGCAGTGGGAAAGGTTGATTCAATCAAGGTGACAAGAAGCAAGCTTGTTTTGGTCAATTGTGTGGATGAAGAACAGAAGCATGCACTGGAGGTGGCAAAATTGTCCACGTCAGAAGTAACCTGTATTGATCTTTAGAGCAGGGTGCCAGCCGAATTAGTTATAGCTGGAGTCTTGATGGGATATAGATGACGAGTACCTTAGTCAGAAAATCTCAGGAGTGGTCAGTTCAAATTGCCTGATCCGTATGGTGAATGGGAGGAAGGAGAAGAGCCTGTGGATATTATTGTTGTTTGAGGAGACTCTACCTGAATATGTGAAGCTTGGATATGAGGTATGCAGTGAGAGCATTTGTGTCCAAACCATGACATTGTGGGAATTGTAAAGGATATGGTCACGTGTCAAATGTTTGTCGACAGGATAAGTTTGGAATTGAAGAATATGTGAATGGAAAATGTTGCAACTGTAGTGGGGATCATACTCTGGACTTCCTTGAGTGAAGGAGATCAAAGCGTTGAGGATCAGGGCTGTGCAGCGGATTTCCTATGAGGAGACAGTGAAGAGTTGAAGCGTCAATAGGCCACAGTGTTGAAGATGTGGCAGTGGATGCATTGAAACCAGTTAGTGTTTTAAGCCAATCAAGTGTTCTGGGCACACTCATTGTGAAGGTGGATTTTGTGGCATTTATAACTACAGTGATGTGTAGGAACCTGATTAGAATTATATTTTTTTACAGAAAAGTAGGCTAATTTTGTTTAGTTCATTTATTTTTGATAGTTTGTATGATATTTTATTTTTACCCACATTATTACATTTTTCGCGGATCCTTATTATCCACCCGCACAGTAGATGGCGGAATGCACATCCAATTGTTGCGAAAGCCAATATACCATAGACGAAACAAGATAATCAAGGGAGAACATGGCAAGTTATTACTTTCTATTGGAATAACACATTCAACGAACAATGGATGGTTTGGCAAACATTAACTGTCCGATTCTCTTTCTCCTTGCGCTGCACACACGGGGCTGCCAGCAACCACTCGGACTGGGTCCACGAGTCACACCGGAGTGCCAGTTTCAGTGAAGAACCGGTAGACCGAAGTTCCGCTTTTAGCTAACGTCACCTCTCGTAAAGCATTTGGCTAGCACTGACAGCTTCTGTGAAGCATCTAGCCATTTTAGCTAACTGCTAGCTGTGAGGCAAGTGTGTCAGCATTTTAAGCACTGTAAATGCCACAAAAACATAGTTAACTAGCAACGCATGAGCGCTTGATAAGGCAGAATGTCACCTCTTGAACAGCGGTGTTTGCTTCACTTCAAGAACACGACAGCTGGCTATAACAACACATGACTTGTGGAGCCACATCCGGAACCACTGAAGGAACGTTACACGTCAGAATTGGTGGTGGCAAAGGACGGACCAATGGGAAGGACGGACCAATGGGAAGGATGTTTACCTCGAGTCTCAACAATGTGTCGTTCTGATTCAGATTTTGGCGTTGATGAGCATCTGATTTATTTTCTACGATTGATAAGGTGAGTTATTTAACAAAAATCATATATAGCATTAAGTAGTCGAGCGTTGCCATTTCGGCTTAATAAAAATGATCTGTGGAGGTTTGAGTTTTTACGGTGCAAACGTGATGGTGTGCATGTTAGCTAGCTACTGTAGCTAACGGATCAACAAACAACGCCGATTAGGCTACGTTACCAAGCTAGCTGATGCTTTTCACACAAAGCATAACGCAAAGCACTACACTGAGTTTTACATAGGTTCCAGTTTGGACTATCCTGATCCCCGTCTCACCTCAGAAAATAGAGAGAGAAGACAGCTATGATAACTAGCTGTTCCCCCATCATTCAATCGTTGCCCCAAATAAATGAAAAACAACATGATTCTGGCATGGTTTGAAATGATGGTTGCCTGCAAGCACATCTTTGTTCCTAGGATACTCAGCAGGTGAAATACACAGCAGTCTTCTTACACATTGGGTCTGTCAAAGCATGTGTTTGTCCTGTGACAGATAAAGATACAGAACATACCTATTTTGAGTTGTATTGAAGATAAGTTTACCACCATTTTTATCACCTAATCGCTCTCTGGTTGCTCTCCTGTGTTTGTCTTTCAGGAGGAAGCTGAGCTCTGTTCTGGTTGCCTGAGGACACACCTGCTGTAACACTTACCTGTGCTGTGTGAACCCTGGCCTTCGCGTGAACTAAGGGAGTGTGTCACCTGAGGCAGGACAGCGGGATTCTTCTCAACCTTCATCCATCGATCTACAACACTCACTTCTTGAAGTCCAAGCTAGCCTGACTGCTCTCTCCCTCTCTCTGTATATATTCATCCATCCATCCCTCTTTCACACTTCTCCATGCTTCTGCCCAATTATGTCCCTCAGTAAGACTTCTGTCTCTCCGTCCCTCCGTGATCCATCTCTCTGTCCATCTGCGCCCCTCCTGACCGCCAGGGTGGATTTCCTGCAGATGAAACACTTGAAGAGGAAGAGGAAGAGTAACTACAGCGTTCGTGAGACACAGACACTGATCCGGGAGATCCACAAAAGACGAGACGTGCTGTTCTCCCGCCAGCAGAACACCGCCATCAACGAGCTGAAGAGACGAGCCTGGGAGGAGGTAGCAGGAGGCGTCAACTCACTGGGAGAGGGCGAGCTACGCACATCTTCAGAGGTATGTGCTAGGAGAGGACTTCCATACTGACAAATTATGTTTTAAAAGAGACGGTGTTGTAGTCTTCAAGTCCGGTCTCTGGACCGCGTATTGAGTGTCTCGTGTCAGATACATTTGTACTGTTTTTTTAAATATATTTTTAATTTTTTATTTTTACCCCTTTTTCTCCCCAATTTTGTGGTATCCAATTGTTGTAGTAGCTACTATCTTGTCTCATCGCTACAACTCCCGTACGGGCTCGGGAGAGACGAAGGTTGAAAGTCATGCGTCCTCCGATACACAACCCAACCAAGCCGCACTGCTTCTTAACACAGCGCGCATCCAACCCGGAAGCCAGCCGCACCAATGTGTCGGAGGAAACACTGTGCACCTAGGTTAGCGCACACTGCGCCCAGCCCGCCACAGGAGTCGCTGGTGCGCGATGAGACAAGGACACCCCTACCGACCAAGCCCTCCCTAACCCGGGCGACGCTAGGCCAATTGTGTGTCGCCCCACGGACCTCCCGGTCGCGGCCGGTTACGACAGAGCCTGGGCGCGAACCCAGGGACACTGATGGCACAGCTGGCGCTGCAGTACAGCACCACTGCGCCACCCGGGAGGCGTATTCTGTTTTGACTTGGTCTCGGACAGTGAGGTCATTTCTTCCAGAGATCAGTGGAGTAAAACAATGAAATATTGTCAGCTCCCATCCAGTCAGCACATAAACCCGCTTTGCAAGCCGAAATATCCACTCTCCTTAAATGACAAATTAGTATTTTATCGCCTATTGAAACCATGGCTTCCTACTTTAATCATATACTGTCCTTTACTTTGGTTGAAAAATATTTGTCACACTTTGTCGCGCTTGTCAGAAATTCCTTGATTTGTTGGTAGGGAAGAGTGGGGGAAAGGTTTTCGGAGACAGTCAAAAATGTGAGTCCAATTCAAGACCATGATTGTGAGGGTCAAATCGCCACCATGAATTTGACTTGACTTGCTTCGGTCTTGGTCTTAAATTGGTCTTGCTTTAGGTGGTCTCGAACACAACACTGAAAAGATAGCATGAAGTATCCTACATACAAGGGCTGCATTTCAATAGTTTAATTCAGCCCCATTCACTGGAAGGAGTTCCATTGGGATCCTCCTTCCCAGTACAGATTTACTTATACTTCCGGATGAATGTTGAGTTGTGACATCACCACTGTTTGTAATGGTTGTGTGTGGTTCCAGGTGAAGCGGCGTTACCTGGACTGGCGGTCGCTAATGAAGAGGAAGCAGCTCCATGCTGAGCTGTCTCTCTCCACAGGGCTGAAGGCAGAGTATGATCCGTCCTCCCCTGAACACAACGCCTCACTGGGCTCAAGGGACCAGTCGCTCGACCTCTCTAGCTTTCCCAAGGAGTCCCAGTGCGACTGGCAGGACCTGGCGGATCTTGGAGAGCCCAGAAGACACGCAATGTCTACAGGGATTAAGATGGAGGAGGAGGTCAATGGATACAGGGTGAGGATCTCTTTGTGTGTGCATTAGTGATTTGTTGGTTGAATAAAGGGAAAACAATGTAAAAATAATAATAATCTGTAAATGTAGATTTCTTGTGAAATTCATATTCATAAGCTATATTGTAGGTTTTTCTATCATTTTTATCTGGCGTTAGTGCGTAGCCAAAGCTTTAGGGTCTAACTGTAGCATGCCAAATACACACCAAATGCTTTTGGGAACTTGGGCAGAGATAGTTAACATCTGTCCGCTGAGGCAAAAAAGACCATGTCTAAGTTTAATTCAATAAGAGGAAAAGCTGCGAAATGGAGAGTTGAAAAATAAATCGAAGGCAGGGCAGTATTCCATTTTTTAAATATGTTTTAATAGATTTGGTTCAGTGGTAAAAGAGGATGATGGCAGTTGCCAGTGTGATTGTGGTCACTATACAAATTCAACAGTTGCAAGACAGGGCCTTCAAAATGTCATGTCAAGTGAACTGTAATGTTCGGATGGGTTCAATGGAATAGTAGCCATTATTTAAATCTGGACACTGACTGTAGGTCTATAACTTCTCATAAAGCCTAATAATATTAACTGGTGCAGAATTAAGCATTTCTCGCAGTAAACTTCAGAACAGGAGTGGATTAACTATCATTTATTTCAGGAACTTGAGAAAACGAATGCACTGTTAGGGACTATCTGTATAGGTGGCGTTGCTATCTTTATCAGCATCATAAAAGCTGATAGTATTTTAATCACATAAAATATGCATCCAAGCCGAACTGAAACCTTATCAAAAACATGTTGGGTCATTTTTAACAGCTTTTAATTTCCTTAAAAAACGGTCAAACTGATGTCATTTGGAAATGCTGCGTTTTCTCCCCGTCCCTAAAAGTCTTGATGAAATAGTGAAGGGAGAACAAACTTTACAGACATCAACTAGATTGACACATCCATTCTATCGATTTATGACGACATTCTGGTGAGCAAGGCTTTATTTAGTCTTCTAGGCTTGTCAAAAAATTGTTCCGCCATCTGACTGTACAGAGCATTTTCTATATTGCGGGTCGGTGTGGGCCTCAGATTTTCACTTTATCACATTTTTATATATTTTTATTTCACCTTTATTTAACCAGGTAGGCCAGTTGAGAACAAGTTCTCATTTACAACTGCGACCTGGCCAAGATAAAGCAAAGCAGTGCGACAAAAACTACAACAGAGTTACACATAACCAAACGTACAGTCAATAGAAATAATCTATAAACAGTGTGTGCAAATGTAGAAGAGTAGGGAGGTATTTATATACATCGGGAGGTACATATACTCGGGCTGTTGCGGATTGGGTTATTAGCAATTGTGAACAAACAGCTGACCCGCGCATCACTAGTGTGAGTGTCAGCATGTATATATTGCGTTAATCAGTATATTAATGATCAGAATCCCTCTGTCTCTGTGTTCCTTTCTCTCTGTCAGCTGGAGGGTGATAGCGGAGATGGTGAGGTAGAGGAGGAGGAGGATGATGATGATGCCGATGATGAAGAAGATTGTTTCCCCTCCCTCCTACCCGACATGGGAGAGCGCGATGTACGTATCCCGGAAGTCTTCTCACACATTGATGAGTTTGGAATGCTCAGCGCCTCACAGGGGACGGCGACCTCAATAAATCGGGACCTCTCACTGGGCGGAATGGGCTTTGCTGGGTTAGGACTGGCCAATCACGAGAGTACGGGACTTCTGGTTGGTTTGGAGAAGCAGCGTGTGGAACTGGAGAAGCAGCGTGTGGCTGTGGAAACGGAGCGGCTAGCGGTGGAGAGAGAGAGACTCCTACTGGAGAAGGAGAGACTGAGTCAGTCGGAGGTGGAGAGGGAGAGATTGCAACTGGAGAAAGAGAGATTGCAGCTGGAGAAGGAGAGACTTAGGCTGTTGCTCATGAACCAATCAGAACGGGCTTCTGCTCCCCCCCAGCAAGGCCCTCCCTCCTCCTCCACTCCTACCACATCCTCTTCCTCTGCTGTGGATGGACAGAATGAGAGAAATGAGAATAAACCCCGGCTTTCTATGATAGATCTGGAGGGTGAGAGACTGAGCCTGGAGAAGGAGCGACTGCAGTTAGAGAAGGAGAGGCTGCAGTTCTTTAAGTTTGAGTCTGGACGACTGCAGATAGAGCGGGAGAGACTAGAGGTGGAGAGAATGCAGCTTCAACAGGACCAGGGTCATTGAGAGAGGGAGGATAGGATTGCATCAAATAACATTTTGTCTCATGCTTCGTAAACAACAGGTGTGGACTAACAGTGAAATGCTTATGGGCCGTTCCCAATAATGTAGAGAGGAAATAGAGAAATGGTTGAAAGATGATGATGATGATGATGATGATAATAATAGATACATAATTAGAAATGAAAAGCTTTGTAATATACATGGGGTACCAGTACCAATTTGATGTGTAGGGGTACAAGGTAATTGAGGTACATACAGTGGCAAGAAAAAGTATGTGAACCCTTTGGAATTACCTGGATCTCTGCATAAATTAGACATAAAATTTGATCTGATCTTCATCTACAGTAAGTCACATCAATAGACAAACAGTCTGCTTAAACTAATAACATACAAATGATTGTATTTGTCTTGTCTTTATTGAATAGATCAGTTAAACATTCAGTGTAGGTTGGAAAAAGTATGTGAACCTCTAGACTAATGACTTCTCCAAAAGCTAATTGGAGTCAGGAGTCAGCTAACCTGGAGTTGAATCAATGAGACGAGATTGGAGATGTTGGTTAGAGCTGCCCTGCCCCATCAACACTCACAACATTAGTTTGCTATTCACAAGAAGCATTGCCTGATTTGAACCATGCCTCAAACAAAAGAGATCTCAGAAGACCTAAGATTAAGAATTGTTGCCTTGCATGAAGCTGGAAACGGTTACAAAAGTATCTCTAAAAGTCAGTCCACGGTAAGACAAATTGTCTAGAAATTGAGAAATGTCAGCACTGTTGCTACTCTCCCTAGGAGTGTCCGTCCTGCAAAGATGACTGCAAGAGTACAGCGCAGAATGCTCAATGAGGTTAAGGAGAATCCTGGAGTGTTAGCTAAGACTTACAGAAATCTCTGGAAGATGCTAACGTCTCTGATGGGTCTACAATACGTAAAACAGTAAACAAGAATGGTGTTCATGGGAGGACACCATGGAAGAAGCCACTGCTGTCCAAAAAAAACATTGCTGTACATCTGAAGTTCACAAAAGATCACCTGGATGTTCCACAGTGCTACTGGCAAAATATTCTGTGGACAGATGAAACCACAGTTGACTTGTTTGGAAGGAACACACAACACTATGTGTGGAGAAGAAAAACACAGCACACCAACATCAAAACCTTATCCCAACTGTAAAGTATGGTGGAGGGAGCATCATGGTTTGGGGCTGCTTTGCTGCCTCAGGGCCTGGGCAGCTTGCTATCATTGATGGAAAAATGTATTCCCAAGTTTATCAAGACATTTTGCAGGAGAATGTAAGGCAAATCTGTCCACCAATTGAAGCTCAATAGAAGTTAGGTGATGCAACAGGACAACGACCCAAAACACAGAAGTAAATCAACAACAGAATGGCTTCAACAGAAGAAAATACACCTTCTGGAGTGGCCCAGTCAGTCCTGACCACAACCCGATTTGAGATACTGTGGCATGACCTCGAGAGCGGTTCACACCAGACATCCCAAGAATATTGCTGATATAAAACAGTTTTGTAAGGAGGAATGGTCCAAAATTCCTCTTGACCGTTGTGCAGGTCTGATCCGCAACTACAGAAAACGTTTGGTTGAGGTTATTGCTGCCAAAGGAGGGTCAGTCAGTTATTAAATCCAAGGGTTCATATACTTTTCCCACCCTGCACTGAGAATGTTTACACGGTGTGTTCAATAAAGACATGAACACATATAATTGTTTGTGTGTTTATGAGTTCAAGCAGACTGTGTCTATTGTTGTGACTTAGATGAAGATCAGATCACATTTTATGACCCATTTATGCAGAAATCCAGGTCATTCTAAAGGGTTCACTTACTTTTTCTTCCCACTGTATGTACATATAGGAATAACGTGACAGGTAATGAACAGTAACAGCAGCGTGTGTGATGAGCATTAAGGGATATCTACGAGAGAAGTGCCTGGAAGAAAGGTCAAAGAAGTGGGGAGCAGTGTGGTCTTTATCTCAGTGTAGACAGGCCAGGTATGAGCCTCTATGAGCAGTCACCTCCATGGTCCACCTCTCCTGTCTGTCTCAGACCGCTCCAATAGCTTGTTACTGTTCAGCTTGATACACAACAGCTGAATAGCTCAACCAATCAGACAGTACAACCATCAAACTGACCTTAGATCAACAGGGCGTCTTCATCCTACTCCAGGTTGTTGGCAAAAGGATGTTATCCAGTTTTATTTCCTGTAGAGGCGGGATCAAGATTCAAACTGCCACTCAGAGCCGCTACCTATCACATTTAAAACATCTCCCTGCCAATCATTCTGTAATGCTTGTGGACTTTGTTGTGTTAAAATATGGATTATTTCAATTCAAAGGAGATGTTAATTGAACACATATAATCTGTGTCTACCACAGGAGGTTGGTGGCACCTTAATTGGGTAGGACAGGCTTATGGTAATGGCTGGAGCGGCATGGTTTCAAATACACCAATCACGTGGTTTCCATGGTTTCCATGTGTTTGATGCCATTCCATTCACTCCGTTCCAGATGTTATTGTGAACAGTCCTCCCCTCAGCAGCCTCCACTGGTGTCTACAATGTGTGTTTGTTTCAAGTGAGTGGTTGTGTGCTGGGAGAAACTGTTGTTTTGTGTAGCTCAGTACTAACGTCCATGTACTGCACAGAAAGGGGACATAATGTAGAGTAGCTGTAAACTCAAAGTACAGAATGCTCTACAGTATACTACTGTATGTGACTCAAACCAATGTCATGTAAGGCTTTACAGAGATTTTACTTTCATTTTACCAAACCTTTTGTCTTTTTTAATGGTGCTATTTTGATTGTGAGTTTGTGGTTTAGTACTATGGTGGAATGTTCTATATTAGCTGAGTCATCCAAGGAAAGAGTTGAATATCTCTGCAGGTTCTGTCTATTTTAAGAGATGAGAAAAGGATAATGTTGCCTATATGCTTTCTGCATTGCCTTTAAGACTCACAATAAAGGATATAAATGAATAGTGTTATTTATTTTGAATTCTGCCTGTTTTTATGAATACATCTGGTGTGAACCCACATTCACACTTAAATCAGCTGATACACCTCCATCTCTCACAAACACAGCAGGCAGTTCAACTCACAAAGACTAGGGGGTTTTCTGCTTTGGGATGTTCTGTCTGTTTCTGCAAGGAAAGACTATATGAAAGGATGTGTTTCAGCTGCTGACTGGTTTATCCGTCTACATCAAATTCTGTTTTATAAAACGGTCCTTTTTCACTGGTGAAACGTGTCTTCAATAAATGATCAATGAAATGTGTGAGAGACTGAATACCAAATAATTGCAGCAGTTTGGCTGCTGAAAATATTCCTCATATCTGTCTAGTAACAGACATATTGGTGATCATATCTGTCTAGTAACAGACATATTGGTGATCATATCTGTCTAGTAACAGACATATTGGTGATCATATCTGTCTAGTAACAGACATATTGGTAATCATATCTGTCTAGTAACAGACATATTGGTGATCATATCTGTCTAGTAACAGACATATTGGTGATCATATCTGTCTAGTAACAGACATATTGGTGATCATATCTGTCTAGTAACAGACATATTGGTGATCATATCTGACAAATATGGCTCCAGAAGCAAACTGACTTCATGAAAATTGAACACATCAAATCGTATTGAATCATTTGGACTCTTGTCACATGTCTTTAGGTTTACATGAGTGGCAGCATCTTAAACAAGCACACCCTTGAACAGACTAAAGCCTATCTTTGTCAAAGATGGCCTTTTAACAGCTTTTGGATCAAGAGACTGCGGAGGGCTGGGGTGAGGAGAGGGAAGGTGGAGAGATGGGTGAGAGACAATGGGAGTGTAAGGAGAGGGTGGGTGACAGACAATGGGAGTGTAAGGAGAGGGTGGGTGAGAGACAATGGGAGTGTAAGGAGAGGGTGGGTGACAGACAATGGGAGTGTAAGGAGAGGGTGGGTGAGAGACAATGGGAGTGTAAGGAGAGGGTGGGTGACAGACAATGGGAGTGTAAGGAGAGGGTAGGTGACACAATGGGAGTGTAAGGAGAGAGTGGGTGAGAGACAATGGGAGTGTAAGGAAAGGGTGGGTGAGAGACAATGGGAGTGTAAGGAGAGGGTGGGTGACAGACAATGGGAGTGTAAGGAGAGGGTGGGTGAGAGACAATGGGAGTGTAAGGAGAGGGTGGGTGAGAGACAATGGGAGTGTAAGGAGAGGGTGGGTGAGAGGCAATGGGAGTGTGAGGAGAGGGTGGGTGACAGACAATGGGAGTGTAAGGAGAGGGTGGGTGACAGACAATGGGAGTGTGAGGAGAGGGTGGGTGACAGACAATGGGAGTGTAAGGAGAGGGTGGGTGAGAGAAAATAGGGAGGGGTGAGAAGATAAAAAGGTGTGACAGTATTTTTAGGAGAGACAGTATTGATGTAGCAGAATGCTGTGAGAAGCCTAGGGGACAGAATTAAAAAAGCACCACCTCTGGTGCAGAGAGAGAGGAAGACGGATGAGAGGAAAATAAATGAGGGGAGGAGATGGAGAAGCAGAGAGGGATAGAAAGAAAAACACTAAATGGAGAGGAAAGGAAACGAGGGGAGGAGATAGAGAAGCAGAGAGGGATTGAGAGAGAGAGAGAGAGAGAGATACAAAAGAAGATGAAAGGAAACAAGGGGAGGAGATAGAGAAGCAAGAGAGTGATTGAGAGAGAGAAAGATAAAAGGAGAGGAAAGGAAACGAGGGGAGGAGATAGAGAAGCAAGAGAGGGATTGAGAGAGAGAAAGATACAAAAGAAGAGGAAAGGAAACGAGGGGAGGAGATAGAGAAGCAGAGAGGGATTGAGAGAGGGAAAGATACAAAAGAAGAGGAAAGGAAACGAGGGGAGGACATAGAGAAGCAGAGAGGGATTGAGAGAGGGAAAGATAAAAGGAGAGGAAAGGAAACGAGGGGAGGAGATAGAGAAGCAGAGAGGGATTGAGAGAGAGAAAGATAAAAGGAGAGGAAAGGAAACGAGGGGAGGACATAGAGAAGCAGAGAGGGATTGAGAGAGAAAGATACAAAAGAAGAGGAAAGGAAACGAGGGGAGGAGATAGAGAAGCAGAGAGGGATTGAGAGAGAGAAAGATAAAAGGAGAGGAAAGGAAACGAGGGGAGGACATAGAGAAGCAGAGAGGGATTGAGAGAGAAAGATACAAAAGAAGAGGAAAGGAAACGAGGGGAGGAGATAGAGAAGCAGAGAGGGATTGAGAGAGAGAAAGATACAAAAGAAGAGGAAAGGAAACGAGGGGAGGACATAGAGAAGCAGAGAGGGATTGAGAGAGAGAAAGATAAAAGGAGAGGAAAGGAAACGAGGGGAGGAGATAGAGAAGCAGAGAGGGATTGAGAGAGAGAAAGATACAAAAGAAGAGGAAAGGAAACGAGGGGAGGAGATAGAGAAGCAGAGAGGGATTGAGAGAGAGAAAGATAAAAGGAGAGGAAATGAGTAGGAAGTATAGAGCGAGGGATAAATTGGGAGTGGAAGACAGGGAGAGAGAAAAGTCTGCAACTGTTCTGCACGGGCAGTGAGGGGAGGGTGTGTAAGTGTGTGTGTGTGTGGAGCAGTGAGAGGAGGGTGTGTGTGTGTGGCGGGGTTAAGAGGTTTGGAGAGTTGTTCAAAAAGCCCATTTTGCTCTGCTGAAGAATAAATGGGAAATGCTTGTCAGTGATGACCCTGCATTAGTATGTGAGATGTTCCGGGAGGGAGCTTTCCAACATGGCCACCGCTCAGCAGAGAGGGAACTTTCCAACATGGCCACCGCTCAGCAGAGAGGGAACTTTCCAACATGGCCACCGCTCAGCAGAGAGGGAACTTTCCAACATGGCCACCGCTCAGCAGAGAGGGAACTTTCCAACATGGCCACCGCTCAGCAGAGAGGGAACTTTCCAACATGGCCACCGCTCAGCAGAGAGGGAACTTTCCAACATGGCCACCGCTCAGCAGAGAGGGAACTTTCCAACATGGCCACCGCTCAGCAGAGAGGGAACTTTCCAACATGGCCACCGCTCAGCAGAGAGGGAACTTTCCAACATGGCCACCGCTCAGCAGAGAGGGAACTTTCCAACATGGCCACCGCTCAGCAGAGAGGGAACTTTCCAACATGGCCACTGCTCAGCAGAGAGGGGACTTTCCAACATGGCCACCGCTCAGCAGAGAGGGGACTTTCCAACATGGCCACCGCTCAGCAGAGAGGGGACTTTCCAACATGGCCACCGCTCAGCAGAGAGGGGACTTTCCAACATGGCCACACCACAGCAGGGACCCACTGGCCACACACTGGTTGAATCAATGTTGTTTCCATTTCACATGAATTAAAATACGTTGTACCAACTTGGAATATACTTTGAATTGACATCTGTGCCCAGTGAGGAGGGAGAGGGCTCTCTGACAAACCACAGCAGGGAGGGAGTCTCCAACATGGCCCCTCTACAGCAGGGAGGGAGCTCTCCAACATGGCCCCTCTACAGCAGGGAGGGAGCTCTCCAACATGGCCCCTCTACAGCAGGGAGGGAGCTCTCCAACATGGCCCCTCTACAGCAGGGAGGGAGCTCTCCAACATGGCCCCTCTACAGCAGGGAAGGAGCTCTCCAACATGGCCCCTCTACAGCAGGGAGGGAGCTCTCCAACATGGCCCCTCTACAGCAGGGAGGGAGCTCTCCAACATGGCCCCTCTACAGCAGGGAGGGAGCTCTCCAACATGGCCCCTCTACAGCAGGGAAGGAGCTCTCCAACATGGCCCCTCTACAGCAGGGAGGGAGCTCTCCAACATGGCCCCTCTACAGCAGGGAGGGAGCTCTCCAACATGGCCCCTCTACAGCAGGGAGGGAGCTCTCCAACATGGCCCCTCTACAGCAGGGAGGGAGCTCTCCAACATGGCCCCTCTACAGCAGGGAGGGAGCTCTCCAACATGGCCCCTCTACAGCAGGGAAGGAGCTCTCCAACATGGCCCCTCTACAGCAGGGAGGGAGCTCTCCAACATGGCCCCTCTACAGCAGGGAGGGAGCTCTCCAACATGGCCCCTCTACAGCAGGGAGGGAGCTCTCCAACATGGCCCCTCTACAGCAGGGAGGGAGCTCTCCAACATGGCCCCTCTACAGCAGGGAGGGAGCTCTCCAACATGGCCCCTCTACAGCAGGGAGGGAGCTCTCCAACATGGCCCCTCTACAGCAGGGAGGGAGCTCTCCAACGTGGCCCCTCTACAGCAGGGAGGGAGCTCTCCAACGTGGCCCCTCTACAGCAGGGAGGGAGCTTTCCAACGTGGCCCCTCTACAGCAGGGAGGGAGCTCTCCAACGTGGCCCCTCTACAGCAGGGAGGGAGCTCTCCAACATGGCCCCTCTACAGCAGGGAGGGAGCTCTCCAACATGGCCCCTCTACAGCAGGGAGGGAGCTCTCCAACGTGGCCCCTCTACAGCAGGTAAGCTTTAACCTGTGCTCTGTTGAACCAGAGAAAACACTAGGTTGTCCATTCATGTGGCTTCAGGTTACAATCTAAAACGCTCACGGATCTATAATGCAAATGTCAATATAAATGTAATGGAAATGTCAATGTTATCTTTAGTTATTGCCATTATTGTTATTGTCATCATTTATTTGGAAAATGTGTATCTACACCCTATTTCTGGGAGGGTTTTCTCCAATAACTCTTCAGAGATAAACTATCATTTTGAAGTCACGCACAGTACACACAACCCAAAATGCTGTCAGTGAAATAAATACTCAGAGAGAAAGCAGGGGTTGATATTTTACTAGAAAACGTAACCAAATACAAAGAAAGATTGTGTTAAACCCAGAAAACACTGAAGTGGTTAGTAGCCAGCCAGCAGTCAACCTGTCTGCTTCAGCAATACACAGATAGGAGTGCCTGTCTGGGTTTTAGTTCATCTGGTGGGAGATTGAAGAATATACACATGAAATCATCTAAATGTCTTGTAAACTCTAGAGGGTTAGGAGAGGGAGAGAGATTAAGACTAGGGCTCAGAGTGAGAGTTTAAAGGCTGACTGGTTGTGTCAGTGCCTATACGAGTCTAAAGGTCAAAGGTTTAATGTCAGGGGTTAGGTCAAGGGGAGATGAGAAGGAGATACAGAGTGCTCAAAATTCCAGGCCAAAGGAAATACTACCCCCGCAACTGCTGTCAATGCCACCAAAATGTCTGGTACTGCTGTAATAGCCTTTAAAACAGAAGACGGTCAGACAAAACAACATGGCTAGAGGATTAAACACAAAGAAGATCTGGGACTATTGCACGTACAGAGGCTATGTTCTCAAAATGATGAACAAAACAACAAAATAAAACAAAATGGGGAACAAACAACTAGAAAAATAAGGAACATCTTGTGTGGTGCCGAAGATCACTCTGCAAGAGTTGACCCCGTGTAAGTGATGTGTGTGTTTGTGGATGTGTTTGTGAGTGTCAGATTGACATTCAGTGTGGATTAGGACACACAAAGACTGTGTAAATGAATCATTATCATTATCAAAACACCCTTTTAACAGAACATATGTCATGGCCTCAGTCAATGGTGATAATCTAATGTTCTATAGCTCTCTGTAGATGTATAGATATATATTCATTTGTACTGTATATAATATGTATTTATAAAAAGATGTATTCATAATTACAAGTGGCATTTTGTTATATTCATTATTGCAATGAATTATTACCTAAGATGGTTAAAAAAGAGAGGTGAGTTCAGTTTTGCTACACAGTTATTTACAACAGTTTAAAAAGCAAGCTTCTGATACAGTACCTCCCCCTCCACGGAAAAACAACATGGCTACGTCTCAGTTCTTTAGACCAGGGGCCTAGCTGGCTAAATGTGGCCCTGGTCAAAAATAATGCCTTATATTGGGGATAATGTCCCATTTGAGATGAGCTTCGATACGTTTTCTTCACTTCTCACAGAATGTACAGGTTTACCTCTGTTCCCCGCCCAGAGAAGTGATACATCTAGTTGTTATTTAGCGTTACTGTCATTTCATGGATCATTTCAGTAACTATTACTCCTTTTTGTAGTTTATTTCTACAAACTCCTGTGAATCCTACGGTTGTGTTAGCCGTGTGAGTTTGGAGATATCCATCGAGTTTAACTTCAGTGATCACTGTGTTGTTTTTGCGAGACGCTAACCAAAGCGCTGTAAGAAAGCATGTTCGTCTGACCAGTTCACGGCGAAACAGCAGGTTTGTACAGTCCAATGTTTTCAGGTTTACAGTTTTATGGTCTTATAAGAGATTCTCCTGCCGCTTATTCCTCGCAGGCAAGTGAAGATGATGAAGATTATGATGATGGTGGTGTTTGTCCTAAAGCATAGTTTCCTGGTATTGGGTCAGGTGTGTGGCTTGTTAGAGGACCCATTCTATCACGTCGGCGCAGATAAAGTCACGTCTGCTTTGCTCATGACGCTGCCCAAAGTCTTCGTCATCAACATCGCCATCTTTTTGTTTATTTCGGTTCCTGTGTCGTTAGTGTGCTGACACTGTCAGTTTGGCACCTTGTTGTCCTTCTCTCCCTGTAGTTGCTGTTAGCTTGCTGGCGGTCTCTGGTCTGTGTGTGTGTGTGGCGTCGGGGTGGTAATGATGTAGCCGTGTGTGTGTGTGTGTGTGTGTGTGTGTGTGTGTGTGTGTGTGTGTGTGTGTGTGTGTGTGTGTGTGTGTGTGTGTGGTTAAGGCACAGTGTGTGTTTTTGGTTTTCAGGGTAGGCCCGAGGGTAGGGAAAGCCCTGGGTGTCTGAGGGAGTGGCCAGCATGGACGGCCTTAGGGCAGTCCGGGGTTAAGACACGCCCATTCTCACCCACACTGCCCGTGATTGACAGCCGAGCCTTGTTCCGCATGGCTTCTGTGAAGGGCAGCTGGATGGGGTGATGAGAGAGGGAAGAGAAAAGGAAAAGAAACACTTGAGTTTATATAATAGGACCCTAATGAATCAAATACATCAATCACTGTGCAAACATAGGAACACACAAATACACACACACATCTCACGCACACACATTACACAAGCATTAGCATTGAAACATACAGGTAACTGCCAAAATAAAGGAAAAAGTTGTGTAAAAGAGGAATACAAAGTATTCCGAACAAAATTATGAACGAAACATGCTTCAATTTGAAAGATTTTACTGAGTTACGGTTCATAGAAGGAAATTGAGGTCCTGGGTTGCCGTGGTTACACATGGTCTGCGGTTTTAAGGCCAGTTGGACGTACTGCCATATTCTCTACAACGGCTTATTGTTAAGAAATCAACATTCAATTCTCTGGCAACAGCTCTGTTGAACATTCCTGCAGTCAGTATGCCATTTGCACGCTCCCACAAAACTTGAGAAATCTGTGGCATTGTGTTGTGTGTCAAAACTGCACATTTTAGAGTGGCCTTTTATTGTCCCCAGCACAAGGTGCACCTATGTAACGATCATGTTGTTTAATCAGCTTCTTGATATGCTACACCTGCCAGGTGGCTGGATTATCTTGGCAAAGTAGAAATGCTCACTAAGAGGGATAGAAACAAATTTGTTCACAACATTTGAGAGAAATGAGCTTTTTCGGCTTTCTGGTTCCTTTTATTGCAGCTCATTAAACATGGGACCAACACTTTACATGTTGCGTTTATATTTTTGTTCAGTATATATTTAAAGCAGGTGCTTCCACAATGGTGTGGTTCCTGAGTTAATTAATTAAGCAGTTAACATCCCATCTTGCTTTGGGTAATGTATACAAATGCCCAGAGAGAGACCAGATTTCAACCAAATTGAACACTTATAGGAGATTCTGGAGTGGCACCTGAGACAGAGATTTCCAACACCATCAACAAAACAGCAAATGATGGAATTTCTCACGGAAGAATGGTGTCAAATTCCAGACACATGCAGATTCTACGCCAAGGTGCATTGAAGCTGTTTTGGCCGCTCGCCGTGACCCAACGCCCTATTGAGACTCTTTATGTTGGTGTTTCCTTTCTTTTAGGCAGTTACCTTTATCTAAACTAACATTGTATAAAAAAGGCAGGCAACAACATACACACAGATGCTCAGGATACGTTTCAGATACGTTTGGGTTAGACATCTGCATTTCAAGGTGACCATGCATATCTGGTGTCTGGTTTGAAAAACATGGAAGGTCAGGTTTTCTATAGTAAAGTGAGGATTTGTACAGTAAGGTAAGGTTTTGTAAAGGGAGATTTTGTACAGTAAAGTGAGGTTTTGTACAGTAAAGTGAGATTTTGTACAGTAAAGTGAGGTTTTGTACAGTAAAGGGATGTTTTGGAGAAAAAGGGGAAGTGAGGGTTGTTTCCCAGATTTAGAATTATAGAGAGAGACTGACTCCTGTTTTGTCATGGGCAACACTTTATAGGAACACACTACTTATTGATACACAATGTGCCTATTGCTTTCTTTGGAAATGTTCTGGTTATCTCTTTTGCACCAACAGGTAAAAAATGTCATATTTTCTAATCCCTTCTTTTTATCCTTCAGTAATGTTGGGACTTTGTCAAGCAACTGGTAACCAACAAAAAAAGCTACATTTACCATGATTTCTGTGTTAATATGGAGAAATGAAAAATAATCTCTGTTTTGTATACATACTAGTTGTGTGGCTAAGCTGAAAATGTAGACCCAATAGTAAACCTTGTGATAAAAGCACCCAATTTGGCACAGAGGTAGATAGATTTACACTACCATTCAAAAGTTTGGGGTCACTTAGAAATGTCCTTGTTTTTAAAGGAAAGCACATTTTTTTGTCCATTAAAATAACATAAAATTGATTTGAAATACAGTGTAGACATTGTTAATGTTGTAAATGACTATTGTAGCTGGAAACGGCAGATTTTTTGTAGAATATCTACATAGGGGTACAGAGGCCCATGAATAGCAACCATCAAGTCTATCATTTTAAAAGTTGAATTGATCATTAGAAAACCCTTTTGCAATTATGTTAGCACAGCTGAAAACTATTGTGCTGATGAAAGAAGCAATCAAACTGGCCTTCTTTAGACTAGTTGAGTATCTGGAGAATCAGCATTTGTGGGTTCGATTGCAGGCTCAAAATGGCCAGAAACAAAGGCATTTCTTCTGAAACTCATCAGTCTATTCTTGTTCTGAGAAATGAAGGTTATTCCATGTGAGAAATTCCTAAGAAACTGAAGATCTCATACAACGCTGTGTACTACTCCCTTCACAGAAGTTGACTGGTGTTTTGTGGGTACTATTTATCAAATCAAATTTTATTTGTCACATACACATGGCTAGCAGATGTTAATGTGAGTGTAGCAAAATGCTAATGAAACTGCCAGTTGAGGACTTGTGAGGCGAGGCATCTGTTTCTCAAACTAGACACTCTAATGTACTTGTCCTCTTGCTCAGTTGTGCACCGGGGCCTCCCACTCCTCTTTCTACTCTGGTTAGAGCCAGTTTCCATAACAAAAATATCAATTTCCAGCTACAATAGTCATTTACAACAATAACAATGTATTTCTGATAAATTTGTTATTTTAATGGGGAAAAAATGTGCTTTTCTTTCAAAAACAATGACATTTCAAAGTGACCCCAAACTTTTGAATGGTAGTGTGCAGTATGTACCCTGAAGATATATAGATATGGAGACAACCCAGATTTGGCCCCTGGTGGGCGTGGCCGCTACTACAACAACAAAAAATACCAAAAAATGTAAATGCATATTTATCTTCCATTCAATGTCTCTATTCCAGGTCGAGAGTCTCATCTTTCAGATACAATTGGAACTAAAAGTCGGATGGCACCGGCGCCCTTATCGCCTATATCGCCCATGTCGGTGGCCATCTTAGGTCGTACCGGTATGTCAGATTAGCTCAATCGGGCAATTTCCTAGCCACTGAGTATCACAGAAACATGACACTTTGAATGAATAACATCATTTCTTTCAAAACAAGTGGCTATGGATGAAATTGATCTAAATATCATTCAAAAAAACATACAAGCCTGTTTTATTTTGAAACATCAAATATGACGATAAATGTGTGCTTTAACAAATATATGCTTATTTTGGGGAATTTAAACCATTTTACTTGTGTTACAAAAGGTTAATATATATATATATTTTACTGCTAGACAGACAGTCTCTTTGCAATCATTACCAATTCAAGGTAAAACATTATCTCAGTTGGCACTTTTAAGACAAAAATACGTTGTCACTTTTAGGGTTTGCATCAATAAGCAGACATCCTCTATAAAGTGTTTTGTTGATTTGAGCGTATTCTTCTCTAACTCTACCTCATTTGGGATGTTTTGGGCATCTCGAGTTCTAGAACTCTGATAGGGGGCTTAACTGGTCCGTAAAACGCCAGTCCTCCAATGAAGCAGTCCTGCTGGTTTTCTGTTCTCCCTGATCTGGTACCTAACTGGTCAATCAATCAATGACCTGCTAACCAAGGTCTTAATCAGTCACTTGTTAGAACAGTGTTAAAACCAGCAGACACTGCAGGCCTTGAGGACAGGAGATGTGCACCAATGTTCTAAATTCTTATGTGCTGAATGTGTAGTGTACAGAGTATGGACAGAATGCAGGTGTATAACATCATCGTCATCATCTGCAGCCAAAGACGATGGAACCAATCTGCAACCTGCCCCCAGAATCCTCTGGGGGGAAGCGCTATACAACAACGATCAGAAAAAGAAACTGAAACTGAAACATAAGAAGCTGTCACAACAGAACAAAAAGGAAACAACGTTCCACAATGCTTCACCACGGTCACAACACTGGTCGGCTGTTGCCAGAGGCTACACGCACAAGAAACTTCACACCAGCCCACCTATAGGAGGCCCTAAGTCCTACCCCTATATCTTGACCCCCTCGGAGCCGTATACGTTGTACCCCTCTCTATAAGTGGCTAAATTCTGGGTGCTGGGAGAGGGGCTGGGGCAGTGAGGGGGGCTAAGGTCCACCTTCATGCGCTTGGCCTCGGCACGCGACTTGTAGCAGAACTCGACCAGGGCCACCAGCATGGCTAGGCCCAGACCCCCCACCAGGATGTAGAAGACCCCAGCCACGTTGCTCAGGCTCAGGGCCTGGGAGGACTTGTCCTGGGAGGGGCACGGAGAGCACAGGTTTAGAGAGAGAGACAGTGGAGCTAGTGAGACACAACAGGCAGCTTTAGAGTATCATCAACATCATGACTAAGTCTTAGTTATTTTTTTAAATCACAATAACATCTACTACTTTAACAACAACAGCCACTACCACTACTATGACTAGTCTGCTAGGGTAAGCATTTATACTACTGCCATCATAAAAGCTCATTACCTACAAGTGCATATAATACATATATTACTACTACTATGACAGTACTACTTAATCTACTACATAGCTACTACTAATGCATGACTACAATTAAAGTAAATAAACATTTATTGTATTTTTACAAGTATTAAGTTGAGGATGACTTGTACACCGTACCAATTAAACTATGTTCAGTCATTGTATTGGTCAGGCTTTTGGATGAGTGATGATAAAGTATTCTATTCAGACAGTCTTGGTGAAGGTCCCTAGGATTTTAAGAACTTCAATGGCATTCTTAAGAGTTCTCTGATGCTCTAAGAATGTCTCAAGTGTTCCTCTAAAGACATCTGTAGTGTTTAAGGACATCTTAAATATTCCAAGATTATCTGTAGTTTTATCAAACTCATGATGTTTCAAAGAACCTCTCCACACGTTGACTTGTCTTCTACCTAGAGTAACCCAGAGAATAGTAAACTGAAGGGTATTCTGAGATTAAGCCCATTATTATGAAGGCCATAACACATTTTCCAGAATTTATGCAGTATTATTATTTTTGCTTTAAAATCCTATTATAAAAGGCAGATGTGGCATAGGCAGAAGACTAGCAGTGATACAACTAGAAAGGTATTCAACAGTAAATCAATTAACTATTATCATTTGATTATTTAGATTTAACTGATGCTAATTCTAATGCAAATCCTAGTCTCCAGGCTAATCTGGAGGCGTGCCTGTCTGTCACACAGTGAGGGTGTTTGGTCCCCCACTCTGCCCGTGAGACTGACCTTACTTCCCGAGTCCTTGGGTCCACACTCGCCCTTATCGTACCACCATTTGTTTTTCAGTTTGTCTAAGACGCCTGCTTCACTCAGTTTCAAAACCGCAAGGTTTACCGGGGTTCTTGGCGTGTAAAAATAACATAAATAACATCATAGGTCATGTTATTTTATGTTATTAGGTCACATACAGTCAGAACTGTCACATAAATGGTACTGCTTGGTAAAAGTGACCCAGTCTGGGTCCCACTGAGTACATGTGTGTATGCTCATTGGGGGGGCTGAGGGGGGCGAGGGCTAAGCGAGCTACAGACATATGAGTGGGACCCCCCTGTATCACTTCAGGTAACACATCCATACTGCCCCAGCCGACGCTACATACGCAGAGGCAATTACTGTGAACACAGAACTATTGTCAAATCAAATCAAATCAAATTTATTTATATAGCCCTTCTTACATCAGCTGATATCTCAAAGTGCTGTACAGAAACCCAGCATAAAACCCCAAACAGCAAGCAATGCAGGGCCTTATCACATTGGGAGAGGGGACTGCATGGGACAACTTACGGCACGTCGTTAACAAGCCCTGAGTAAGAGATCTGAAAAGGAATCCAAAAGGCACCAAACAATAAAGTACATTATCTCTCAATTTCATCTCATTCATCCTCCTCTCTATCTCTCCCTCTATTTTCTGACAGGATTCTAGACCACACTCCTCTCTCCAGAGAATACACTACCGGGTTCTAGACCATACTCCTCTCTCCTGAGAATACACTACAGGGTTCTAGACCACACTCCTCTCTCCAGAGAATACAATACCGGGTTCTAGACCATACTCCTCTCTCCTGAGAATACACTACAGGGTTCTAGACCACACTCCTCTCTCCAGAGGAGACACTACCGGGTTCTAGACCACACTCGGAGACACTACCGCGTTCTAGACCACACTCCTCTCTCCAGACAATATACTACAAAGTTCTAGACCACACTCCTCTCTCCAGAGCAGACACTACAGGGTTCTAGACCACACTCCTCTCCCCAGAGAATACACTACAGGGTTCCAGACCACACTCCTCTCTCCAAAGCAGACACTACAGGGTTCTTGACCACACTGCTCTCTCCAGAGGAGACACTACCGGGTTCTAGACCACACTCGGAGACACTACCGCGTTCTAGACCACACTCCTCTCTCCAAAGCAGACACTACAGGGTTCTTGACCAAACTCGTCTCTCCAGAGAATACACTACTGGGTTCTAGACCACACTCCTCTCTCCAGAGCGGACACTACAGGGTTCTAGACCACACTCCTCTCTCCAGAGCAGACACTACAGGGTTCTTGACCACACTCCTCTCTCCAGAGAATACACTACAGGGTTCTAGCACACACTCCTCTCTCCAGAGAATACACTACAGGGTTCTAGTCCACATTCCTCTCTCCAGAGGATACACTATAGGGTTCTAGACCACACTCCTCTCTCCAAAGTGGACACTAAAGGGTTCTAGACCACACTCCTCTCTCCAGAGCAGACACTACAGGGTTCTAGACCACACTCCTCTCTCCAGAGCAGACACTACAGGGTTCTTGACCACACTCCTCTCTCCAGAGAATACACTACAGGGTTCTAGCCCACACTCCTCTCTCCAGAGAATACACTACCGGGTTCTAGACCACACTCCTCTCTCCAGAGAATACAATACCGGGTTCTAGACCATACTCCTCTCTCCAGAGCAGACACTACAGGGTTCTAGACCACACTCGGAGACACTACAGGGTTCTAGACCACACTCCTCTCTCCAGATAATACACTACAGGGTTCTAGACCACACTCCTCTATCCAGAGAATACACTACAGGGTTCTAGACCAAACTGCTCTCACCAGAGAATACACTACAGGGTTCTAGACCACACTCCTCTCTCCAGAGAATACACTACCGGGTTCTAGACCACACTCCTCTCTCCAGAGAATACACTACAGGGTTCTAGCCCACACTCCTCTCTCCAGAGAATACACTACCGGGTTCTAGACCACACTCCTCTCTCCAGAGAATACAATACCGGGTTCTAGACCATACTCCTCTCTCCAGAGCAGACACTACAGGGTTCTAGACCACACTCGGAGACACTACAGGGTTCTAGACCACACTCCTCTCTCCAGATAACACACTACAGGGTTCTAGACCACACTCCTCCCTCAAAATAATACACTACAGGGTTCTAGACCACACTGCTCTCTCCAGAGAATACACTACAGGGTTCTAGACCACACTCCTCTCTCCAGAGAATACACTACCGGGTTCTAGACCTCACTCCCCTCTCCAGAGAATACACTACCGGGTTCTAGACCATACTCCTCTCTCCAGAGAATACACTACCGGGTTCTAGACCACACTCCTCTCTCCAGAGAATACACTACCGGGTTCTAGACCACACTGCTCTCTCCAGAGGAGACACTACCGGGTTCTAGACAACACTCGGAGACACTACCGCGTTCTAGACCACACTCCTCTCTCCAAAGCAGACACTACAGGGTTCTTGACCACACTCCTCCCTCCAGAGAATACACTGCAGGGTTCTAGACCACACTCCTCTCTCCAGAGAATACACTAGAGGGTTCTAGACCACACTCCTCTCTCCAGAGAATACACTACCGGGTTCTAGACCATACTCCTCTCTCCAGAAAATACACTACCGGGTTCTTGACCACACTCCTCTCTCCAGAGAATACACTACCGGGTTCTAGACCATACTCCTCTCTCCAGAGCAGACACTACAGGGTTCTAGACCACACTCGGAGACACTACAGGGTTCTAGACCACACTGCTCTCTCCAGAAAATACACTACAGGGTTCTAGACCACACTCCTCTCTCCAGAGAATACACTACAGGGTTCTAGACCACACTGCTCTCTCCAGAGAATACACTACAGGGTTCTAGACCACACTCCTCTCTCCAGAGAATACACTACCGTGTTCTAGACCACACTCCTCTCTCCAGAGAATACACTACCGGGTTCTAGACCATACTCCTCTCTCCAGAGAATACACTACCGGGTTCTAGACCAGACTCCTCTCTCCAGAGAATACACTACCGGGTTCTAGACCACACTGCTCTCTCCAGAGGAGACACTACCGGGTTCTAGACAACACTCGGAGACACTACTGCGTTCTAGACCACACTGCTCTCTCCAAAGCAGACACTACAGGGTTCTAGACCACACTCCTCTCTCCAGAGAATACACTAGAGGGTTCTAGACCACACTCCTCTCTCCAGAGAATACACTACCGGGTTCTAGACCATACTCCTCTCTCCAGAGAATACACTACAGGGTTCTAGACCACACTCCTCTCTCCAGAGAATACACTACCGGGTTCTAGACCATACTCCTCTCTCCAGAGCAGACACTACAGGGTTCTAGACCACACTCTGAGACACTACATGGTTCTAGAACACACTCCTCTCTCCAGATAATACACTACAGGGTTCTAGACCACACTCCTCTCTCCAGAGAATACACTACAGGGTTCTAGACCAAACTGCTCTCACCAGAGAATACACTACAGGGTTCTAGACCACACTCCTCTCTCCAGAGAATACACTACCGGGTTCTAGACCACACTCCTCTCTCCAGAGAATACACTACCGGGTTCTAGACCACACTGCTCTCTCCAGAGGAGACACTACCGGGTTCTAGACAACACTCGGAGACACTACCGCGTTCTAGACCAAACTCCTCTCTCCAAAGCAGACACTACAGGGTTCTTGACCACACTCCTTTCTCCAGAGAATACACTACAGGGTTCTAGTCCACATTCCTCTCTCCAGAGAATACACTATAGGGTTCCAGACAACACTCCTCTCTCCAGAGAATACACTACAGGGTTCTAGAACACACTCCTCTCTCCAGAGAATACACTACAGGGTTCAAGACCACACTCCTCTCTCCAGAGCAGACACTACAGGGTTCTAGACCACATGCCTCTCTCCAGAGAATACACTACAGGGTTCTAGACCACACACCTCTCCAGAGGAGACACTACAGGGTTCTAGACCACACTGCTCTCTCCAGAGAATACACTACAGGGTTCTAGACCACACTCTTCTCTCCAGAGAATACACTACAGGGTTCTAGACCACACTCTTCTCTCCAGAGAATACACTACAGGGTTCTAGACCACACTCCTCTCTCCAGAGAATACACTACAGGGTTCTAGACCACACTCCTCTCTCCAGAGAATACACTACAGGGTTCAAGACCATACTCTTCTCTCCAGAGAATACACTACAGGGTTCTAGACCACACTCCTCTCTCCAGAGAATACACTACAGGGTTCTAGACCACACTCTTCTCTCCAGAGAATACACTACAGGGTTCTAGACCACACTCCTCTCTCCAGATAACACACTACAGGGTTCTAGACCACACTCCTCTCTTCAGAGCAGACTCTACAGGGTTCTAGACCACACTCCTCTCTCCAGAGAAGACACTACAGTGTTCTAGACCACAGGCCTCTCCAGAGGAGACACTACAGGGTTCTAGACCACACTCTTCTCTCCAGAGAATACACTACAGGGTTCTAGACCACACTCCTCTCTCCAAAGAATACACTACAGTGTTCTAGACCACACTCCTCTCTCCAAAGCAGACACTACAGGGTTCTTGACCACACTCCTCTCTCCAGATAACACACTACAGGGTTCTAGACCACACTCCTCTCTCCAGAGAATACAGTACAGGGTTCTAGACCACACTCCTCTCTCCAGAGCAGACTCTACAGGGTTCTAGACCAGACTCCTCTCTCCAGAGAATACACTACAGGGTTCTAGACCACACTCCTCTCTCCGGAGCAGACACTACAGGGTTCTAGACCACACTCCTCTCTCCAGAGAAGACACTACAGGGTTCTAGACCACACTCCTCTCTCCAGAGAATACACTACAGGGTTCTAGACCACACTCCTCTCTCCAGAGCAGACACTACAGGGTTCTAGACCACACTCCTCTCTTCAGAGTAGACACTACAGGGTTCCAGACCACACTGCTCTCTCCAGAGAGTACACTACAGGGTTCTAGACCACACTCCTCTCTCCAGAGTAGACACTACAGGGTTCCAGACCACACTCCTATCTCCAGAGCAGACACTACAGGGTTCTAGACCACACTCCTCTCTCCAGAGCAGACACTACAGGGTTCTAGACCACACTCCTTTCTCCAGAGCAGACTCTACCGGGTTCTAGACCACACTCCTCTCTCCAGAGCAGGCACTACAGGGTTCTAGACCACACTCCTCTCTCCAGAGAATACACTACAGGGTTCTAGACCACACTCCTCTCTCCAGAGAATACACTACAGGGTTCTAGACCACACTCCTCTCTCCAGAGAATACACTACAGGGTTCTAGACCACACTCCTCTCTCCAGAGCATACACTACAGGGTTCTAGACCACACTCCTCTCTCCAGAGAATACACTACAGGGTTCTAGACCACACTCCTCTCTCCAGAGCATACACTACAGGGCCAATATTTCTGCTTTTACAGTAATTCCTCTCCTATCTCTCTCTCCATTCCTCCCCTCCTCTCCATTCCTCCCCTCCTCTCCTTCTTTCCCCCCTCGTTTCAGACCGAGGGGAGTGGAAGTAGGAGGGGGCGATGTGGTGATGTTCATCACTGATCTGTGTGGCCGGGGCAGATGCACGCATTACTTCCCGAACACGGTTGTACCGCGGTCGGAGACAGAGAGGCTAACCTTGGAGTCCCCTCCCCCGCTGCCACACTCTCCCTTGTCGTACCACCATTTATTTTTCAATTTGTCCAACAGGCCCTGCTCGTTGAGTTTTAACACAGCCAGGTTGACCGCATTTCTTCAGAGGGATAAAACATAGTTGGTCAGAGGAGGGATGGAGTATCAGCCAATGATGAGCCAATGGGATGAGGAAAAAGGAACGCCAGTGATTGGTTGGAAGGCATCAGATTAGAGGACACACACAACCCTCCAGAAAACCCTCTCTCTCTTTCATCTCTCTTCCAGCTTTTACATCCCACCTTATTATAAAGACATATTTGAATATCGGAAGCCCATTGGTTACATTGGTTATGCCAGTTTGCTGTAGCTAAATCAACATATAGAGAGAGCCAAATAGCCCAAACCCCTTTCATTCAGTCCACCTTTACCGCATAGATGAAGGCTATTGTCTGAATGACGTGCAGCAGGGCGAGTAAAGGGGAGTGGTGGAGCCCTGGTTAAATGTTGTGTTAAAGCCTATCTCAGTCCCCTGATGACACAGAGCTAACACCCTTCTGCTGGTGTTCTGGTCCCCGATGACACGGAGCTACACCCTGCTGCTGGTGTTCTGGTCCCTGATGACACAGAGCTAACACCCTGCTGCTGGTGTTCTGGTCCCTGATGACATGGAGCTACACCCTGCTGCTGGTGTTCTGGTCCCTGATGACACGGAGCTACACCCTGCTGCTGGTGTTCTGGTCCCTGATGACACAGAGCTAACACCCTGCTGCTGGTGTTCTGGTCCCTGATGACACAGAGCTAACACCCTGCTGCTGGTGTTCTGGTCCCTAATGACACAGAGCTAACACCCTGCTGCTGGTGTTCTGGTCCCTGATGACATGGAGCTAACACCCTGCTGATGGTGTTCTGGTCCCTGATGACACGGAGCTAACACCCTGCTGCTGGTGTTCTGGTCCCTGATGACACGGAGCTACACCCTGCTGCTGGTGTTCTGGTCCCTGATGACACGGAGCTACACCCTGCTGCTGGTGTTCTGGTCCCTGATGACACGGAGCTACACCCTGCCTCTGGTGTTCTGGTCCCTGATGACACGGAGCTACACCCTACTGCTGGTGTTCTGGTCCCTGATAATGCAGAGCTACACCCTGCCTCTGGTGTTCTGGTCCCTGATGACACGGAGCTACACCCTGCTGCTGGTGTTATGGTCCCTGATGACACAGAGCTAACACCCTGCTGCTTGTGTTCTGGTCCCTGATGATGCAGAGCTAACACCCTGCTGCTTGTGTTCTGGTCCCTGATGATGCAGAGCTAACACCCTGCTAGTGGTGTTCTGGTCCCTGATGATGCAGAGCTAACACCCTGCTGCTGGTGTTCTGGTCCCTGATGACACAGACCTAACACCCTGCTGCTGGTGTTCTGGTCCCTGATGACACAGACCTAACACCCTGCTGCTGGTGTTCTGGTCCCTGATGACACAGAGCTAACACCCTGCTGCTGGTGTTCTGGTCCCTGATGACACGGAGCTACACCCTGCCTCTGGTGTTCTGGTCCCTGATGACACGGAGCTACACCCTGCTGCTGGTGTTCTGGTCCCTGATGACATGGAGCTACACCCTGCCTCTGGTGTTCTGGTCCCTGATGACACGGAGCTACACCCTGCTGCTGGTGTTCTGGTCCCTGATGACATGGAGCTAACACCCTGCTGCTGGTGTTATGGTCCCTGATGACACAGAGCTAACACCCTGCTGCTGGTGTTCTGGTCCCTGATGACACAGAGCTAACACCCTGCTGCTGGTGTTCTGGTCCCTGATGACATGGAGCTAACACCATGCTGCTAACACCCTGCTGCTTGTGTTCTGGTCCCTGATGACACAGAGCTAACACCCTGCTGCTTGTGTTCTGGTCCCTGATGATGCAGAGCTAACACCCTGCTAGTGGTGTTCTGGTCCCTGATGATGCAGAGCTAACACCCTGCTGCTGGTGTTCTGGTCCCTGATGACACAGACCTAACACCCTGCTGCTGGTGTTCTGGTCCCTGATGACACAGACCTAACACCCTGCTGCTGGTGTTCTGGTCCCTGATGACACGGAGCTACACCCTGCTGCTGGTGTTCTGGTCCCTGATGACACGGAGCTACACCCTGCTGCTGGTGTTCTGGTCCCTGATGACACGGAGCTACACCCTGCCTCTGGTGTTCTGGTCCCTGATGACACGGAGCTACACCCTGCTGCTGGTGTTCTGGTCCCTGATGACATGGAGCTACACCCTGCCTCTGGTGATCTGGTCCCTGATGACAAGGAGCTACACCCTGCTGCTGGTGTTCTGGTCCCTGATGACATGGAGCTAACACCCTGCTGCTGGTGTTATGGTCCCTGATGACACAGAGCTAACACCCTGCTGCTGGTGTTCTGGTCCCTGATGACACAGAGCTAACACCCTGCTGCTGGTGTTCTGGTCCCTGATGACATGGAGCTAACACCATGCTGCTAACACCCTGCTGCTTGTGTTCTGGTCCCTGATGACACAGAGCTAACACCCTGCTGCTTGTGTTCTGGTCCCTGATGATGCAGAGCTAACACCCTGCTAGTGGTGTTCTGGTCCCTGATGATGCAGAGCTAACACCCTGCTAGTGGTGTTCTGGTCCCTGATGATGCAGAGCTAACACCCTGCTGCTGGTGTTCTGGTCCCTGATGACACAGAGCTAACACCCTGCTGCTGGTGTTCTGGTCCCTGATGACACGGAGCTACACCCTGCCTCTGGTGTTCTGGTCCCTGATGACACGGAGCTACACCCTGCTGCTGGTGTTCTGGTCCCTGATGACATGGAGCTACACCCTGCCTCTGGTGTTCTGGTCCCTGATGACACGGAGCTACACCCTGCTGCTGGTGTTCTGGTCCCTGATGACATGGAGCTAACACCCTGCTGCTGGTGTTATGGTCCCTGATGACACAGAGCTAACACCCTGCTGCTGGTGTTCTGGTCCCTGATGACACAGAGCTAACACCCTGCTGCTGGTGTTCTGGTCCCTGATGACATGGAGCTAACACCATGCTGCTAACACCCTGCTGCTTGTGTTCTGGTCCCTGATGACACAGAGCTAACACCCTGCTGCTTGTGTTCTGGTCCCTGATGATGCAGAGCTAACACCCTGCTAGTGGTGTTCTGGTCCCTGATGATGCAGAGCTAACACCCTGCTGCTGGTGTTCTGGTCCCTGATGACACAGACCTAACACCCTGCTGCTGGTGTTCTGGTCCCTGATGACACAGACCTAACACCCTGCTGCTGGTGTTCTGGTCCCTGATGACACGGAGCTACACCCTGCTGCTGGTGTTCTGGTCCCTGATGACACGGAGCTACACCCTGCTGCTGGTGTTCTGGTCCCTGATGACACGGAGCTACACCCTGCCTCTGGTGTTCTGGTCCCTGATGACACGGAGCTACACCCTGCTGCTGGTGTTCTGGTCCCTGATGACATGGAGCTACACCCTGCCTCTGGTGATCTGGTCCCTGATGACAAGGAGCTACACCCTGCTGCTGGTGTTCTGGTCCCTGATGACATGGAGCTAACACCCTGCTGCTGGTGTTATGGTCCCTGATGACACAGAGCTAACACCCTGCTGCTGGTGTTCTGGTCCCTGATGACACAGAGCTAACACCCTGCTGCTGGTGTTCTGGTCCCTGATGACATGGAGCTAACACCATGCTGCTAACACCCTGCTGCTTGTGTTCTGGTCCCTGATGACACAGAGCTAACACCCTGCTGCTTGTGTTCTGGTCCCTGATGATGCAGAGCTAACACCCTGCTAGTGGTGTTCTGGTCCCTGATGATGCAGAGCTAACACCCTGCTGCTGGTGTTCTGGTCCCTGATGACACAGACCTAACACCCTGCTGCTGGTGTTCTGGTCCCTGATGACACAGACCTAACACCCTGCTGCTGGTGTTCTGGTCCCTGATGATGCAGAGCTAACACCCTGCTGCTGGTGTTCTGGTCCCTGATGACACAGAGCTAACACCCTGCTGCTGGTGTTCTGATCCCTGATGACACAGAGCTAACACCCTGCTGCTGGTGTTCTGGTCCCTGATGACACAGAGCTAACACCCTGCTGCTGGTGTTCTGGTCCCTGATGACACAGAGCTAACACCCTGCTGCTGGTGTTCTGGTCCCTGATGACACAGAGCTAACACCCTGCTGCTGGTGTTCTGGTCCCTGATGACACAGAGCTAACACCCTGCTGCTTGTGTTCTGGTCCCTGATGACACAGAGCTAACACCCTGCTGCTGGTGTTCTGGTCCCTGATGACACAGAGCTAACACCCTGCTGCTGGTGTTTTGGTCCCTGATGACACGGAGCTAACACCCTACTGCTGGTGTTCTGGTCCCTGATGACACAGAGCTACACCCTTCTGCTGGTGTTCTGGTCCCTGATGACACGGAGCTACACCCTGCTGCTGGTGTTCTGGTCCCTGATGACACAGAGCTAACACCCTGCTAGTGGTGTTCTGGTCCCTGATGACACTGAGCTAACACCTCTCCTCTCCTCTCTTCTCTCTCCTCGCTCTCTTCCCATCTCCTATCTTTTGTCTTCTCTCTCTCCTCTCTTCCCTCTTTTCTCTCTCCGCACTCTCTCCTCACTCTCTGCTCTCTTCCCTCCATTCTCTCTCCTATCTCCTCTCTTTTGTCTTCTCTCTCTCTCCTCTCCTCTCTCTCTCTTCTCTCTCTCTTCTCACTCATCTCTCTTCTTGTCTCTCCTTTTCTCTCTCAGCTGCTGTCATCAGTTTGCTTCGCCTCATTGCTTCACTCTTCCGTTTGTGTCTGTTTGCCAGGGAGTATGTGTACCAAGCAGCGTGTGTTTGCGTGCATGACTATATATATACAAAATATGTTTTATTGTCACATCACCAGATAGGTGCAGTGAAATGTGTTGATGTACATGGTCAGCCATAGTAGTACAGCTCCTCTGGAGCATACTAGGGTTAAGTGCCTTGCTCAAGGGCACATCGACAGATTGTTCAACCTTTCAGTTACTGGCCCAACTGGCCCAACGCAAACAGACAGTCCGACAGACAGAGAGTCAGACCCATAGACAGCTAGAGAGAGAGAGAGAGAGAGAGAGAGAGTTCTCTTGGGTGGGCAACAAGCCATGGAGCATATCACCATCATAAGAAGGGTATGGGAAAAGGAATGATGCTACATAGACATCTCTCATACATATTATCATATGAATTAACTACATATCTTACTATTAATAATAATCTTTATCAAAATCATCATCATCATGTCAAATCAGTGCTTTGAATGGCTTGCCGTGAGCAGGGGCTCTTGCCTGACATGCTCTCTCCCGTAGGTTTTCCCATGATCAGGAGAAGCCATAGACAGCAGTCGATAGTCCCAGAATAGTAAGGGGGCAGGTGGGGACCATCATCCACTGGCTGTCACTTTTCCCTCGGAAACAGAAAACCTTAATTTATCTGAGTGGAAAAGGAACCCTGGTAAAGGTGCAGGGGAGTGGGAGGACTTCTTTGCAAGGTGCACAGGGGGAAGTTATAGGAACATTATAGAAAGGTGTCAGTAGTCCTGCTGCTATAGACACACACACACACTACAAATGTATGGATTTTAGTGTTTCAGGGCATCATCAATTAATTGGATTGTGGGAATTTGTTTCTTTTGATCGATTTGATTGATTTTATCTGCATTTTGGGGTGTTATGAAATAATTTGATAGTTTTCTGCTTTTTGTTCCCCCCGTTGGCCAGGCCCTTCAACATCCTGTTTCCTGTGTGTCTATAAATTCCCCCGGGTGGCTCTGGGAGTCATGGCAATGCCAAGGTGCTCCGCCCCTCTCCACGGCATCACCATTAGTAACTTCAATCACAATCGGTCTCAGTCCAAAAACAGATAGTATCTACATAACACTCTGAGAATGAAGGAATGAGACAGTCAAGACACCAAACGAGTGGACACATTACCTGATCAGTGGCCCTGTCAAAAGAAAGAGTGAGTGAAAGAAGAGAAATGGAGAGAGAGGGATGGGTGGAGAGACGGACATACAGCAATACAACAGAGCAATGGAGCTAACAAGCATTAAATACCTTAACACAACATAGACAGGGAGGGAGGGAGAAGGAGTCAGAGAGGGAGAGAGTCAGACAGAGAGGGAGAAGGAGACGGAGAGGGAGAAGGAGATGGAGAGAGAGCTTGAGACAGAGAGGGAGAGAGTCATACAGAGATAGAGAAGGAGACAGTGAGGGAGAAGGAGAGGGAGAAGGAGTCAGAGAGGGAAAGAGTCAGACAGAGAGAGAGAAGGAGACGGAGAGGGAGACGGAGACAGAGAGGGAGAAGGAGACAGAGGGGAGAAGGAGACAGAGGGGAGAAGGAGACAGAGAGGGAGAAGGAGACAGAGAGGGAGAAGGAGACAGAGAGGGAGAGAGTCAGACAGAGAGAGAGAAGGAAATGGAGAGGGAGAGAGTCAGACAGAGAGAGAGAAGGAGACGGAGAGGGAGAAGGAGACAGAGAGGGAGAAGGAGACAGAGAGGGAGAAGGAGATGGAGAGGGAGAAGGAGACAGAGAGGGAGAGAGTCAGACAGAGAGAGAAAAGGAGACGGAGAGGGAAAAGGAGACGGAGAGGGAAAAGGAGACGGAGAGGGAGAAGGAGACGGAGAGGGAGATGGAGAGAGAGAGAGTCAGACACAGAGAGAGAAGGAGACGGAGAGGGAGAAGGAGACGGAGAGGGAGTAGGAGACGGAGAGGGAGGCAGTGAAGGAGACGGAGAAGGAGACGGAGAGGGAGAAGGAGACAAAGAGGGAGAAGGAGAGAGGGAGAAGGAGACAGAGGGGGAGAGAGTCATACAGAGAGAGAGAAGGAGATGGAGTGGGAGAAGGAGACGGAGAGGGAGAAGGAGGCAGTGAAGGAGACGGAGAAGGAGACAGAGATGGAGACAGAGAAGGAGAAGGAGAGGGAGAAGGAGGCAGTGAAGGAGACTGAGAGGGAGACGGAGAGGGAGAAGGAGAAGGAGACGGAGAGGGAGAAGAGGACAGAGAGGGAGAGAGGCAGAGGGAGAAGGAGACAGAGAGGGAGAGAGGCAGAGAGAGAAGGAGACAGAGAGAGAGAGAAGGAGACAGAGAGGGAGAAGGAGACAGAGAGGGAGAAGGAGAGAAATAAAGTAACAAAGAGAGAGAGACAGGGAGAGAAATGGAGGGAGAGAGAGAGACAGAGAGGGAGAAGGAGAGGGAGAAGGAGACGGAGAGGGAGAAGAGGACAGAGAGGGAGAGAGGCAGAGGGAGAAGGAGACAGAGAGGGAGAAAGGCAGAGAGAGAAGGAGACAGAGAGAGAGAAGGAGACGGAGAGGGAGAGGGAGAAGGAGGCAGAGAGGGAGAAGGAGGCAGAGAAGGAGAAGGAGACAGAGAGGGAGAAGGGGACAGAGAGGGAGAAGGAGACAGAGAGGGAGAGAAATAAAGTAACAAAGAGAGAGACAGACAGGGAGAGAAATAGAGGGAGAAAGAGAGACAGAGAGAGCGAGAGAGAGATAGACAAGACATAGACCAGACATAGACCAGACTTAGACACTACTAAGTGATCCAAAAAAAAGGCACACCAGGGTAGGTGGAATACCATAACAACAGTTGAGTTGGGGACTACCATCGTTATACTACTCCACCCACCTTAGCTGTGAGCCTTTAGGTGTGGCAATGCCATATCCCTTGGAGTCCAGGTTGCCTCCAACCTTCATGGTGTCGCAGGGCTTGCGTTGTTCCGTGTACTCATTCATGGTGGACTCCAGGAGGAAAGCGTACTTCCCTTTGGACTTGCGGACGCGAGCTACGCCCTCCGCTGTGGTCTTAGCGAAGACAGAGGGCTCAGCAGACTTCATATAGGACCACATCTTCTCATATACAGCAATCTTTGACCTCTAAGAGAACAAAGGGCAGAGAGAAGGTGTTAGAGGTGAGCTTTAGGGTTAGTGATCCATCCATTCATCCACCCACCCACCCATCCATTCATCGGTCCATCCATCCATCTATTCATCCATCAGCTGCAATGATCGCTGGTCCTGAAATATTGATGATCATCTGCAGCTGCTGTTCACAGGGCATTCAGAACCAACTGCCAGTGGACAGTGTAATATTGGACAGTGTAATAGTGTAGACCCATCTGCTAGTGGACAGTGTAATAGTGTAGACCCATCTGCTAGTGGACAGTGTAATATTGTAGAATCATCTGCTAGTGGACAGTGTAATATTGTAGAATCATCTGCTAGTGGACAGTGTAATAGTTTAGGACCAACTGCTAGGGGACAGTGTAATATTGTAGAATCATCTGCTAGTGGACAGTGTAATAGTTTAGGACCAACTGCTAGTGGACAGTGTACTAGTGGACTGTGTAATAGTGGTCAGTGTATTAGTGGACAGTGTAATAGTGGACAGTGTAATAGTGGACAGTGTAATAGTGGACAGTGTAATAGTGTAGAACCAACTGCTAGTGGACAGTGTTAAAGTGGACAGTGTATTAGTGGACTGTGTAATAGTGGACAGTGTAATAGTGGACAGTGTAATAGTGTAGAACCAACTGCTAGTGGACAGTGTCATAGTGGACAGTGTAATAGTGGAGAGTGTAATATTGGACAGTGTAATAGTGTAGAACCAACTGCTAGTGGACAGTGTCATAGTGGACAATGTAATAGTGGACAGTGTAATAGTATAAAACCAACTGTTAGTGGACAGTGTAATCGTGTACAGTGTAATAGAGGACAGTGTAATATTGTAGAACCAACTGCTAGTGGACAGTGTAATATTGGACAGTGTAATAGTGTAGAACCAACTGCTAGTGGACAGTGTAATAGTGGACAGTGTAATAGAGGACAGTGTAATAGTGTAGAACCAACTGCTAGTGGACAGTGTAATAGTGGACAGTGTAATAGTGTAGAATCAACTGCTAGTGGACAGTGTAATAGTGGACAGTGTAATAGTGGACAGTGTAATAGTGGACAGTGTAATAGTGGACAGTGTAATAGTGGACAGTGTAATAGTGTAGAACCAACTGCTATTGGACAGTGTAATAGTGGACAGTGTAATAGTGGACAGTGTAATAGTGGACAATGTAATAGTGGACAGTGTAATAGTGTAGACCCAACTGCCAGTGGACAGTGTAATATTGGACAGTGTAATAGTGTAGAACCAACTGCTAGTGGACAGTGTTATAGTGGACAGTGTAATAGTGGACAGTGTAATAGAGGACAGTGTAATAGTGTAGAACCAACTGCTAGTGGACAGTGTAATAGTGGACAGTGTAATAGTGGACAGTGTAATAGTGTAGAACCAACTGCTAGTGGACAGTGTAATAGTGGACAGTGTAATAGTGTAGAACCAACTGCTAGTGGACAGTGTAATAGTGGACAGTGTAATAGTGGACAGTGTAATAGTGGACAGTGTAATAGAGGACAGTGTAATAGTGTAGAACCAACTGCTAGTGGACAGTGTAATAGTGGACAGTGTAATAGTGGACAGTGTAATAGTGGACAATGTAATAGTGGACAGTGTAATAGAGGACAGTGTAATAGTGTAGAACCAACTGCTAGTGGACAGTGTAATAGTGGGCAGTGTAATAGTGGACAGTGTAATAGTGTAGAACCAACTGCTAGTGGACAGTGTAATAGTGGACAGTGTAATAGTGGACAGTGTAATAGTGTAGAACCAACTGCTAGTGGACAGTGTTATAGTGGACAGTGTAATAGTGGACAGTGTAATAGTGTAGAACCAACTGCTAGTGGACAGTGTTATAGTGGACAGTGTAATAGTGGACAGTGTAATAGTGTAGAACCAACTGCTAGTGGACAGTGTTATAGTGGACAGTGTAATAGTGGACAGTGTAACAGTGGACAGTGTAATACTGTGGAACCAACTGCTAGTGGACAGTGTCATAGTGGACAGTGTAATACTGGACAGTGTAATATTGTAGAACCAACTGCTATTGGACAGTGTCATAGTGGACAGTGTAATAGTGGACAGTGTAATAGTGGACAGTGTAATAGTGTAGAACCAACTGCTATTGGACAGTGTAATAGTGGACAGTGTAATAATGGACAGTGTAATAGTGGACAGTGTATTAGTGGACAGTGTAATAGTGGACAGTGTAATAGTGGATAGTGTAATAGTGGACAGTGTAATAGTGGACAGTGTAATAGTGTAGAACCAACTGCTAGTGCACAGTGTAATTAGTGGACAGTGTAATAGTGGACAGTGTAATAGTGTAGAACCAACTGCTAGTGGACAGTGTAATAGTGGACAGTGTAATAGTGAACAGTGTAATAGTGTAGAACCAACTGCTAGTGGACAGTGTAATAGTGGGCAGTGTAATAGTGGACAGTGTAATAGTGTAGAACCAACTGCTAGTGGAAAGTGTAATAGTGGACAGTGTAATAGTGGACAGTGTAATAGTGTAGAACCAACTGCTAGTGGACAGTGTAATAGTGGACAGTGTAATAGTGGACAGTGTAATAGTGGACAGTGTAATAGTGTAGAACCAACTGCTAGTGGACAGTGTTATAGTGGACAGTGTAATAGTGGACAGTGTAATAGAGGACAGTGTAATAGTGTAGAACCAACTGCTAGTGGACAGTGTAATAGTGGACAGTGTAATAGTGGACAGTGTAATAGTGGACAGTGTAATAGTGGACAGTGTAATAGTGTAGAACCAACTGCTAGTGGACAGTGTAATAGTGGACAGTGTAATAGTGTAGAACCAACTGCTAGTGGACAGTGTAATAGTGAACAGTGTAATAGTGGACAGTGTAATAGTGTAGAACCAACTGCTAGTGGACAGTGTCATAGTGGACAGTGTAATAGTGGACAGTGTAATAGTGGACAGTGTAATAGTGGACAGTGTAATGGTGTAGAACCAACTGCTAGTGGACAGTGTCATAGTGGACAGTGTAATAGTGTAGAACCAACTGCTAGTGGACAGTGTTATAGTGGACAGTGTAATAGTGGACAGTGTAATAGTGTAGAACCAACTGCTAGTGGACAGTGTAATAGTGGACAGTGTAATAGTGGACAGTGTAATAGTGGACAGTGTAATAGTGTAGAACCAACTGCTAGTGGACAGTGTTATAGTGGACAGTGTAATAGTGGACAGTGTAATAGAGGACAGTGTAATAGTGTAGAACCAACTGCTAGTGGACAGTGTAATAGTGGACAGTGTAATAGTGGACAGTGTAATAGTGGACAGTGTAATAGTGTAGAACCAACTGCTAGTGGACAGTGTAATAGTGGGCAGTGTAATAGTGGACAGTGTAATAGTGTAGAACCAACTGCTAGTGGACAGTGTAATAGTGGACAGTGTAATAGTGGACAGTGTAATAGTGTAGAACCAACTGCTAGTGGACAGTGTTATAGTGGACAGTGTAATAGTGGACAGTGTAATAGTGTAGAACCAACTGCTAGTGGACAGTGTTATAGTGGACAGTGTAATAGTGGACAGTGTAATAGTGGACAGTGTAATAGTGGACAGTGTAATAGTGTAGAATCATCTGCTAGTGGACAGTGTAATAGTGGACAGTGTAATAGTGTAGAACCAACTGCTAGTGGACAGTGTTATAGTGGACAGTGTAATAGTGGACAGTGTAACAGTGGACAGTGTAATAGTGTAGAACCAACTGCTAGTGGACAGTGTCATAGTGGACAGTGTAATACTGGACAGTGTAATATTGTAGAACCAACTGCTATTGGACAGTGTCATAGTGGACAGTGTAATAGTGGACAGTGTAATAGTGGACAGTGTAATAGTGTAGAACCAACTGCTATTGGACAGTGTAATAGTGGACAGTGTAATAATGGACAGTGTAATAGTGGACAGTGTATTAGTGGACAGTGTAATAGTGGACAGTGTAATAGTGGACAGTGTAATAGTGGACAGTGTAATAGTGGACAGTGTAATAGTGTAGAACCAACTGCTAGTGCACAGTGTAATTAGTGGACAGTGTAATAGTGGACAGTGTAATAGTGGACAGTGTAATAGTGGACAGTGTAATAGTGGACAGTGTAATAGTGTAGAACCAACTGCTAGTGCACAGTGTAATTAGTGGACAGTGTAATAGTGGACAGTGTAATAGTGTAGAACCAACTGCTAGTGGACAGTGTAATAGTGGGCAGTGTAATAGTGGACAGTGTAATAGTGTAGAACCAACTGCTAGTGCACAGTGTAATTAGTGGACAGTGTAATAGTGGACAGTGTAATAGTGGACAGTGTAATAGTGTAGAACCAACTGCTAGTGGACAGTGTAATAGTGGGCAGTGTAATAGTGGACAGTGTAATAGTGTAGAACCAACTGCTAGTGGACAGTGTAATAGTGGACAGTGTAATAGTGGACAGTGTAATAGTGGACAGTGTAATAGTGTAGAACCAACTGCTAGTGGACAGTGTAATAGTGGACAGTGTAATAGTGGACAGTGTAATAGTGGACAATGTAATAGTGGACAGTGTAATAGAGGACAGTGTAATAGTGTAGAACCAACTGCTAGTGGACAGTGTTATAGTGGACAGTGTAATAGTGGACAGTGTAATAGTGTAGAACCAACTGCTAGTGGACAGTGTTATAGTGGACAGTGTAATAGTGGACAGTGTAATAGTGGACAGTGTAATAGTGGACAGTGTAATAGTGTAGAATCATCTGCTAGTGGACAGTGTTATAGTGGACAGTGTAATAGTGGACAGTGTAATACTGTAGAACCAACTGCTAGTGGACAGTGTCATAGTGGACAGTGTAATACTGGACAGTGTAATATTGTAGAACCAACTGCTATTGGACAGTGTCATAGTGGACAGTGTAATAGTGGACAGTGTAATAGTGGACAGTGTAATAGTGTAGAACCAACTGCTATTGGACAGTGTAATAGTGGACAGTGTAATAATGGACAGTGTAATAGTGGACAGTGTATTAGTGGACAGTGTAATAGTGGACAGTGTAATAGTGGATAGTGTAATAGTGGACAGTGTAATAGTGGACAGTGTAATAGTGTAGAACCAACTGCTAGTGCACAGTGTAATTAGTGGACAGTGTAATAGTGGACAGTGTAATAGTGTAGAACCAACTGCTAGTGGACAGTGTAATAGTGGACAGTGTAATAGTGAACAGTGTAATAGTGTAGAACCAACTGCTAGTGGACAGTGTAATAGTGGGCAGTGTAATAGTGGACAGTGTAATAGTGTAGAACCAACTGCTAGTGGACAGTGTAATAGTGAACAGTGTAATAGTGGACAGTGTAATAGTGTAGAACCAACTGCTAGTGGAAAGTGTAATAGTGGACAGTGTAATAGTGTAGAACCAACTGCTAGTGGACAGTGTAATAGTGGACAGTCTAATAGTGTAGAACCAACTGCTAGTGGACAGTGTAATAGTGTAGAACCAACTGCTAGTGGACAGTGTAATAGTGAACAGTGTAATAGTGGACAGTGTAATAGTGTAGAACCAACTGCTAGTGGACAGTGTCATAGTGGACAGTGTAATAGTGGACAGTGTAATAGTGGACAGTGTAATAGTGGACAGTGTAATGGTGTAGAACCAACTGCTAGTGGACAGTGTCATAGTGGACAGTGTAATAGTGTAGAACCAACTGCTAGTGGACAGTGTTATAGTGGACAGTGTAATAGTGGACAGTGTAATAGTGTAGAACCAACTGCTAGTGGACAGTGTAATAGTGGACAGTGTAATAGTGGACAGTGTAATAGTGGACAGTGTAATAGTGTAGAACCAACTGCTAGTGGACAGTGTTATAGTGGACAGTGTAATAGTGGACAGTGTAATAGAGGACAGTGTAATAGTGTAGAACCAACTGCTAGTGGACAGTGTAATAGTGGACAGTGTAATAGTGGACAGTGTAATAGTGGACAGTGTAATAGTGGACAGTGTAATAGTGTAGAACCAACTGCTAGTGGACAGTGTAATAGTGGGCAGTGTAATAGTGGACAGTGTAATAGTGTAGAACCAACTGCTTGTGGACAGTGTAATAGTGGACAGTGTAATAGTGGACAGTGTAATAGTGTAGAACCAACTGCTAGTGGACAGTGTTATAGTGGACAGTGTAATAGTGTAGAACCAACTGCTAGTGGACAGTGTTATAGTGGACAGTGTAATAGTGGACAGTGTAATAGTGGACAGTGTAATAGTGGACAGTGTAATAGTGTAGAATCATCTGCTAGTGGACAGTGTAATAGTGGACAGTGTAATAGTGTAAAACCAACTGCTAGTGGACAGTGTTATAGTGGACAGTGTAATAGTGGACAGTGTAACAGTGGACAGTGTAATAGTGTAGAACCAACTGCTAGTGGACAGTGTCATAGTGGACAGTGTAATACTGGACAGTGTAATATTGTAGAACCAACTGCTATTGGACAGTGTCATAGTGGACAGTGTAATAGTGGACAGTGTAATAGTGGACAGTGTAATAGTGTAGAACCAACTGCTATTGGACAGTGTAATAGTGGACAGTGTAATAATGGACAGTGTAATAGTGGACAGTGTAATAGTGGACAGTGTAATAGTGGACAGTGTAATAGTGGACAGTGTAATAGTGGACAGTGTAATAGTGTAGAACCAACTGCTAGTGCACAGTGTAATTAGTGGACAGTGTAATAGTGGACAGTGTAATAGTGTAGAACCAACTGCTAGTGGACAGTGTAATAGTGGACAGTGTAATAGTGAACAGTGTAATAGTGTAGAACCAACTGCTAGTGGACAGTGTAATAGTGGGCAGTGTAATAGTGGACAGTGTAATAGTGTAGAACCAACTGCTAGTGGACAGTGTAATAGTGAACAGTGTAATAGTGGACAGTGTAATAGTGTAGAACCAACTGCTAGTGGACAGTGTAATAGTGGACAGTCTAATAGTGTAGAACCAACTGCTAGTGGACAGTGTAATAGTGTAGAACCAACTGCTAGTGGACAGTGTAATAGTGAACAGTGTAATAGTGGACAGTGTAATAGTGTAGAACCAACTGCTGGTGGACAGTGTCATAGTGGATAGTGTAATAGTGGACAGTGTAATAGTGGACAGTGTAATGGTGTAGAACCAACTGCTAGTGGACAGTGTCATAGTGGACAGTGTAATAGTGTAGAACCAACTGCTAGTGGACAGTGTTATAGTGGACAGTGTAATAGTGGACAGTGTAATAGTGTAGAACCAACTGCTAGTGGACAATGTAATAGTGGACAGTGTAATAGTGGACAGTGTAATAGTGGACAGTGTAATAGTGTAGAACCAACTGCTAGTGGACAGTGTTATAGTGGACAGTGTAATAGTGGACAGTGTAATAGAGGACAGTGTAATAGTGTAGAACCAACTGCTAGTGGACAGTGTAATAGTGGACAGTGTAATAGTGTAGAACCAACTGCTAGTGGACAGTGTTATAGTGGACAGTGTAATAGTGGACAGTGTAATAGTGTAGAACCAACTGCTAGTGGACAGTGTCATAGTGGACAGTGTAATAGTGGACAGTGTAATAGTGGACAGTGTAATAGTGGACAGTGTAATAGTGGACAGTGTAATAGTGGACAGTGTAATAGTGGACAGTGTAATAGTGTAGAACCAACTGCTAGTGGACAGTGTAATAGTGGACAGTGTAATAGTGGACAGTGTAATAGTTGACAGTGTAATAGTGTAGAATCATCTGCTAGTGGACAGTGTAATAGTGGACAGTGTAATAGTGTAGAACCAACTGCTAGTGGACAGTTTTATAGTGGACAGTGTAATAGTGGACAGTGTAACAGTGGACAGTGTAATAGTGTAGAACCAACTGCTAGTGGAGAGTGTCATAGTGGACAGTGTAATACTGGACAGTGTAATATTGTAGAACCAACTGCTATTGGACAGTGTCATAGTGGACAGTTTAATAGTGGACAGTGTAATAGTGGACAGTGTAATAGTGTAGAACCAACTGCTATTGGACAGTGTAATAGTGGACAGTGTAATAGTGGACAGTGTAATAGTGGACAGTGTATTAGTGGACAGTGTAATAGTGGATAGTGTAATTGTGGACAGTGTAATAGTGGACAGTGTAATAGTGGACAGTGTAATAGTGTAGAACCAACTGCTAGTGGACAGTGTAATTAGTGGACAGTGTAATAGTGGACAGTGTAATAGTGTAGAACCAACTGCTAGTGGACAGTGTAATAGTGGACAGTGTAATAGTGAACACTGTAATAGTGTAGAACCAACTGCTAGTGGACAGTGTAATAGTGGGCAGTGTAATAGTGAACAGTGTAATAGTGTAGAACCAACTGCTAGTGGACAGTGTAATAGTGGACAGTGTAATAGTGTAGAACCAACTGCTAGTGGAAAGTGTAATAGTGAACAGTGTAATAGTGTAGAACCAACTGCTAGTGGACAGTGTAATAGTGAACAGTGTAATAGTGGACAGTGTAATAGTGTAGAACCAACTGCTAGTGGAAAGTGTAATAGTGAACAGTGTAATAGTGGACAGTGTAACAGTGGACAGTGTAATAGTGTAGAACCAACTGCTAGTGGATAGTGTCATAGTGGACAGTGTAATAGTGGACAGTGTAATAGTGTAGAACCAACTGCTAGTGGACAGTGTCATAGTGGACAGTGTAATAGTGGACAGTGTAATAGTGGACAGTGTAATAGTGGACAGTGTAATAGTGTAGAACCAACTGCTAGTGGACAGTGTAATAGTGGGCAGTGTAATAGTGGACAGTGTAATAGTGTAGAACCAACTGCTAGTGGACAGTGTAATAGTGAACAGTGTAATAGTGGACAGTGTAATAGTGTAGAACCAACTGCTAGTGGAAAGTGTAATAGTGGACAGTGTAATAGTGTAGAACCAACTGCTAGTGGACAGTGTCATAGTGGACAGTGTAATAGTGGACAGTGTAATAGTGTAGAACCAACTGCTAGTGGACAGTGTAATAGTGAACAGTGTAATAGTGGACAGTGTAATAGTGTAGAACCAACTGCTAGTGGAAAGTGTAATAGTGGACAGTGTAATAGTGTAGAACCAACTGCTAGTGGATAGTGTCATAGTGGACAGTGTAATAGTGGACAGTGTAATAGTGGACAGTGTAATAGTGTAGAACCAACTGCTAGTGGACAGTGTCATAGTGGACAGTGTAATAGTGGACAGTGTAACAGTGGACAGTGTAATAGTGTAGAACCAACTGCTAGTGGAGAGTGTCATAGTGGACAGTGTAATACTGGACAGTGTAATATTGTAGAACCAACTGCTATTGGACAGTGTCATAGTGGACAGTGTCATAGTGGACAGTGTAATAGTGGACAGTGTAATAGTGTAGAACCAACTGCTAGTGGACAGTGTAATAGTGGACAGTGTAATAGTGGACAGTGTAATAGTGTAGAACCAACTGCTAGTGGAAAGTGTAATAGTGGACAGTGTAATAGTGTAGAACCAACTGCTAGTGGATAGTGTCATAGTGGACAGTGTAATAGTGGACAGTGTAATAGTGGACAGTGTAATAGTGTAGAACCAACTGCTAGTGGACAGTTTTATAGTGGACAGTGTAATAGTGGACAGTGTAACAGTGGACAGTGTAATAGTGTAGAACCAACTGCTAGTGGAGAGTGTCATAGTGGACAGTGTAATACTGGACAGTGTAATATTGTAGAACCAACTGCTATTGGACAGTGTCATAGTGGACAGTTTAATAGTGGACAGTGTAATAGTGGACAGTGTAATAGTGTAGAACCAACTGCTATTGGACAGTGTAATAGTGGACAGTGTAATAGTGGACAGTGTAATAGTGGACAGTGTATTAGTGGACAGTGTAATAGTGGATAGTGTAATTGTGGACAGTGTAATAGTGGACAGTGTAATAGTGGACAGTGTAATAGTGTAGAACCAACTGCTAGTGGACAGTGTAATTAGTGGACAGTGTAATAGTGGACAGTGTAATAGTGTAGAACCAACTGCTAGTGGACAGTGTAATAGTGGACAGTGTAATAGTGAACACTGTAATAGTGTAGAACCAACTGCTAGTGGACAGTGTAATAGTGGGCAGTGTAATAGTGAACAGTGTAATAGTGTAGAACCAACTGCTAGTGGACAGTGTAATAGTGAACAGTGTAATAGTGGACAGTGTAATAGTGTAGAACCAACTGCTAGTGGAAAGTGTAATAGTGAACAGTGTAATAGTGTAGAACCAACTGCTAGTGGACAGTGTAATAGTGAACAGTGTAATAGTGGACAGTGTAATAGTGTAGAACCAACTGCTAGTGGAAAGTGTAATAGTGAACAGTGTAATAGTGTAGAACCAACTGCTAGTGGATAGTTTCATAGTGGACAGTGTAATAGTGGACAGTGTAATAGTGGACAGTGTAATAGTGTAGAACCAACTGCTAGTGGACAGTGTCATAGTGGACAGTGTAATAGTGGACAGTGTAATAGTGGACAGTGTAATAGTGGACAGTGTAATAGTGTAGAACCAACTGCTAGTGGACAGTGTAATAGTGGGCAGTGTAATAGTGGACAGTGTAATAGTGTAGAACCAACTGCTAGTGGACAGTGTAATAGTGGACAGTGTAATAGTGTAGAACCAACTGCTAGTGGAAAGTGTAATAGTGGACAGTGTAATAGTGTAGAACCAACTGCTAGTGGACAGTGTCATAGTGGACAGTGTAATAGTGGACAGTGTAATAGTGTAGAACCAACTGCTAGTGGACAGTGTAATAGTGAACAGTGTAATAGTGGACAGTGTAATAGTGTAGAACCAACTGCTAGTGGAAAGTGTAATAGTGGACAGTGTAATAGTGTAGAACCAACTGCTAGTGGATAGTGTCATAGTGGACAGTGTAATAGTGGACAGTGTAATAGTGGACAGTGTAATAGTGTAGAACCAACTGCTAGTGGACAGTGTCATAGTGGACAGTGTAATAGTGGACAGTGTAATAGTGGACAGTGTAATAGTGGACAGTGTAATAGTGTAGAACCAACTGCTAGTGGACAGTGTAATAGTGGGCAGTGTAATAGTGGACAGTGTAATAGTGTAGAACCAACTGCTAGTGGACAGTGTAATAGTGAACAGTGTAATAGTGGACAGTGTAATAGTGTAGAACCAACTGCTAGTGGAAAGTGTAATAGTGGACAGTGTAATAGTGTAGAACCAACTGCTAGTGGACAGTGTAATAGTGAACAGTGTAATAGTGGACAGTGTAATAGTGTAGAACCAACTGCTAGTGGATAGTGTCATAGTGGACAGTGTAATAGTGGACAGTGTAATAGTGTAGAACCAACTGCTAGTGGACAGTGTCATAGTGGACAGTTTAATAGTGGACAGTGTAATAGTGGACAGTGTAATAGTGGACAGTGTAATAGTGTAGAACCAACTGCTAGTGGACAGTGTTATAGTGGACAGTGTAATAGTGGACAGTGTAATAGTGTAGAACCAACTGCTAGTGGACAGTGTAATAGTGGACAGTGTAATAGTGGACAGTGTAATAGTGGACAGTGTAATAGTGTAGAACCAACTGCGAGTGGACAGTGTCATAGTGGACAGTGTAATAGTGGACAGTGTAATAGTGGACAGTGTAATAGTGTAGAACCAACTGCTACTGGACAGTGTAATAGTGGACAGTGTAATAGTGTAGAACAGACCCTGTTGTACACACAACTTCATGCTTGATCTTAGTGTTCTGCAGTGTGTGTGTGTGTGTGTGTGTGTGTGTGTGTGTGTGTGTGTGTGTGTGTGTGTGTGTGTGTGTGTGTGCGCGCGCGCGTATGTTTGTGTGTCTGCTTGGTGTAGTGAAGAATGAAAATAACAAGCTGGGGAACAAATTGTCATTCTCCATAACCGTCGATTCTCGCTTGTTTTTATCCTGTCTTTTTCTCTCCGTCTGTTATGAAGTGTTATTCCCTCTGTCCTTTAGGGACACCATAAGCCTTAGCGTTAGCCAATGAGCCACAGCCTGGAGTAGAGAGGTCGGTGTGTGTGCCTCGCTGGGATTTGCTTGGGTATGACAGACATCTATCCCATGATAATGTCAGTGACTTCTGTCCGAACCAGTGAGCCTCCCCCCACTCTTTCGCTCTCTCTCGCTTTCTCTCTCTCTGGCCAACATTTTCAATGTCGTGGCTTTAAGAAATCAGTGGGGAAAAATCCATACGCGCGAACACACACACATACGCACACCAACACACACGCACGCACGCACACACACACACACACACACACACACACACACACACACACACACACACACACACACACACACACACACACACACACACACACACACAATTAATAGTGGTGAATCCCTCACACAGTAAATAGATTCTTCACCCTCCACAGATTTCCGCCTGCTCGTTATGTTGATGATGCTAACGCTGCTCACAGATGCACACTCTGTCTGCTACTGCCAGGCCCTAACTATTCACATTCACACACACATGTGTGTGTTTGTGTATGTGCAAGCTTGTGTGTGTGTCCTCACCCTGAAAAACTCCTTGGTGGAGCCTGAGTCCAGTGTTCCGTAGGCGATCTCCGTCTGCTTGGCCAGATCCTCAGCACTCTCTATGGGCGACACCATCCTCTCCACTGTGAGGAAGGCAGCCAGGTTGGCCGTGTAGGACGAGATGATGATGAGAGTGAAGAACCACCACACGCCCCCCACTATACGCCCCGACAGAGACCTGAAAGGAGAAGGAGGGAAAGAAAGAGGGGGTGAGAGAAAATTGAGGGAAAATCATAGGTGCAAGGTTGAAAAATAAATGTGGTTACTCATAGATAATAAAGTACACACTCTTAGAAACAAAATGTTTTACATGGAACCGAAATGGGTTAGACCTGGAACCGAAAGGGTGAGACATGGAACCAAAAAGGGTTAGACCTGGAACCAAATGGGTTAGACCTGGAACCAAAAGGGTTAGACCTGGAACCAAATGGGTTAGACCTGGAACCAAAAGGGATAGACCTGGAACCAAAAGGGTTAGACCTGGAACCAAATGGGTTAGACCTGGAACCAAAAGGGATAGACCTGGAACCAAAAGGGTTAGACCTGGAACCAAATGGGTTAGACCTGGAACCAAAAGGGTTAGACCTGGAACCAAAAGGGTTAGACCTGGAACCAAAAAGGGTTAGACCTGGAACCAAAAGGGTTAGACCTGGAACCAAAAGGGTTAGACCTGGAACCAAATGGGTTAGACCTGGAACCAAAAGGGTTAGACCTGGAACCAAAAAGGGTTATTCAAAGGTTTCTCCTACGGGGACAGCCAAAGACCCCTTTTAGGGTCTAGATAGCATTGTTTTCTCTAAGAGTGCAGTAAACAGAGACACCGTATATTGAGGGTCTCTATTTTGAGGCTTTGCTTCATTGGCACCACAGTGAGAGCAACAACACAGTCATCGGGCCTTTCTCTTCAAACAGAGAGCTGGAAATTACATTAAGTGTTAATTTCAAATCCAACAAATCCCTCTCAACTTCCATGTAATACCCTCCTGTAAACCTGTGGCTATATTTATTACATTCCAATTGAAAGTGTATTGCATTAGAGCAACACGACATGTGAGAGTGTGTGTGATGTCCATTATTGGCCTGGCTGTGCAGATGTCTACAAAGGCCTTGTACCTTTGATCACACACACTGTATTATCTGCATTTCTCTGATTGTTTATACTGGTAACTACCAACAAGACATGTTAACTAACCTGTTTATACTGGTAACTACCAACAACACATGTTAACTAGCCTGTTTATACTGGTAACTACCAACAAGACATTTTAACTAACCTGTTTATACTGGTAACTACCAACAAGACATGTTAACTAACCTGTTTATACTGGTAACTACCAATGAGGCATGTTAACTAACCTGTTTATACTGGTAACTACCAACAATACATGTTAACTAAGCTGTTTATACTGGTAACTACGAACAATACATTTTAACTAACCTGTTTATACTGGTAACTACCAACAATGTATTTTAACTTACCTGTTTATACTGGTAACTACCAACAAGACATTTTAACTAACCTGTTTATACTGGTAACTACCAACAAGACATTTTAACTAACCTGTTTATACTGGTAACTACCAACAAGACATGTTAACTAACCTGTTTATACTGGTAACTACCAACAATACATTTTAACTAACCTGTTTATACTGGTAACTACCAACAAGACATTTAACTAACCTGTTTATACTGGTAACTACCAACAAGACATGTTAACTAACCTGTTTATACTGGTAACTACCAACAAGACATTTTAACTAACATGTTTATAATGGTAACTATCAACAACACTTTTTAACTAACCTGTTTATACAAGTAACTACCAACAATACATTTTAACTAACCTGTTTATACTGGTAACTACCAACAAGACATTTTAACTAACTTGTTTATACTGGTAACTACCAACAATACATTTTAACTAACCTGTTTATACTGGTAACTACCAACAATACATGTTAATTAACCTGTTTATACTGGTAACTACCAACAATACATTTTAACTAACCTGTTTATACTGGTAACTACCAACAAGACATGTTAACTAACCTGTTTATACTGGTAACTACCAACAAGACATGTTAATTAACATGTTTATACTGGTAACTACCAACAAGACATTTTAACTAACCTGTTTATACTGGTAACTACCAACAAGACATTTTAACTAACCTGTTTATACTGGTAACTACCAACAATACATTTTAACTAACCTGTTTATACTGGTAACTACCAACAAGACATTTTAACTAACCTGTTTATACTGGTAACTACCAACAAGACATTTTAACTAACCTGTTTATACTGGTAACTACCAACAATAAATGTTAACTAACCTGTTTATACTGGAAACTACCAACAATACATTTTAACTAACTTGTTTATACTGGTAACTACCAACAAGACATGTTAACTAACCTGTTTATACTGGTAACTACCAACAATACATTTTAACTGACCTGTTTATACTGGTAACTACCAACAAGACATTTTAACTAACTTGTTTATACTGGTAACTACCAACAAGACATGTTAACTAACCTGTTTATACTGGTAACTACCAACAATACATTTTAACTGACCTGTTTATACTGGTAACTACCAACAAGACATTTTAACTAACCTGTTTATACTGGTAACTACCAACAATACATTTTAACTAACCTGTTTATACTGGTAACTACCAACAATACATTTTAACTAACCTGTTTATACTGGTAACTACCAACAATACATTTTAACTAACCTGTTTATACTGGTAACTACCAACAAGACATGTTAACTAACCTGTTTATACTGGTAACTACCAACAATACATTTTAACTAACCTGTTTATACTGGTAACTACCAACAAGACATTTTAACTAACCTGTTTATACTGGTAACTACCAACAATAAATTTTAACTAACC
>NC_048591.1:35210660-35278160 GCF_013265735.2 Oncorhynchus mykiss
AGTAGTGATGGTGACTTGCCAAAAGGACCCTTGTCGAAAAGAAGTGAATAATTTTGGCGAGTTAAACAGTTAATGTGTTGATAATAATTGGGAAGCACGGAACTCAAATGCCTTTTGTTAATGCTGCCTCAGGGTACGCGTCTCCAATTTGTTCAATGTCCAATGAAGGTCGTTGACAGCATTCTTCGTATCGGCCTGGGGCGGGATGTACACAGCCGTGGCATTAATCACTGAGAACTCTCTCGGAAGGTCAAATGGCTGACATTTGATGAGTCGACAAGTCGGGAGAGCAGAAGCTCGCAAGTTCCTGTACGTTTTCCCCATCACACCACTTGTTATTGGTTAAAAAGCAGACGCAACAGCATTTGTTCTTGCCAGAGAGAGCCCGCTTCTTATCCACTCCATGAACTGTAAACCCTGCTGGTTGTATATAATCCGTCAAGTCTCAGAATGTGATGTCCCTCTGGAAGGAGATCCTCACTCTGAGTTCGTCAACTTTATTCACTAGTAAACATTGGCGAGTAGTATGACATGAAGATGGAAAGAGATGGAGATAAAGAGACATGGAGATAGAGAGACATGGAGATAGAGAGACATGGAGATAGAGAGACATGGCGATAGAGAGACATGGAGATAAAGAGACATGGAGATAGAGAGACATGGAGATAGAGATACATGGAGATAGAGATACATGGAGATAGAGAGACATGGAGATAGAGAGACATGGAGATAGAGAGACATGGAGATAGAGAGACAGAGATAGAGAGACATGGAGATGGAGATAAAGAGACATGGAGATAAAGAGACATGGAGATAGAGAGACATGGAGATAGAGAGACATGGAGATAGAGAGACATGGAGATAGTATCAGGTTTTAGGTAAGACCCAAGTGCAGACTGTGTTGAAGTAACAATGTTTATTGCAACAACGGGCAGGCAAACGACAGGTCAGGCAGGCAGGGGTCGATAATCCAGATTAGTGGGGCCAAGGTATAGGACGGCAGGCAGGCCCATGGTCAGGTCAGGAAGAGGTCGGGAATCCAGAGTAAGGGCAAAGGCGCAGGACGTCAGGCAGGCTCAGAGTCAGGTCAGGCAAGGGTCAAAACCAGGAGGATGAGATAAAGAGAGACTGGGGAATAGCAGGGGCTGAGACAAAACGCTGGTTGACTTGAACAAACAAGACCAACTGGTACAGACTGACAGAAAACACAGGTGGGGGTTGGAGACAAGCACAAGGACAGGTGAAACAGATCAGGGTGTGACAGATAGAGAGTGATGGAGATAGAGAGACACTGAGATGTGATGCAGAGAATGATGGAAAGAGAGAAGGTGCAGTGAGATGTACTGTGGTATTGTGGTTTTATTCCTGACCTTGTGAGCTAATGAATAAGTGAGCAGGTCTGTTGGCCTCAGTAGTCAGAGGGGAGAGTTATTCAGTAGACAGAGAGGGAGAGTTATTCAGTAGACAGAGGGGAGAGTTATTCAGTAGACAGAGGAGAGAGTTATTCAGTAGATAGAGGGGAGAGTTATTCATGACATTACCTTCCATTACTCTAATATTATTTAATATACACCCAAATCCACATGGCCACCCACACACACACCCTAACCCAGACACCTACACACACACCCTAAACCAGACACCTACACACACACCCTAACCCAGACACCTACACACACACCCTAAACCAGACACCTACACACACACCCTAAACCAGACACCTACACACACACCCTAACCCAGACACCTACACACATACCCTAACCCAGACACCCACACACACACCCTAACCCAGACACCTACACACACACCCTAACCCAGACACCCACACACACAGCCTAACCCAGACACCTACACACACACCCTAACCCAGACACCTACACACACACCCTAACCCAGACACCTACACACACACACCCTAACCCAGACACCTACACACACACACCCTAACCCAGACATCCACACACACACCCTAACCCAGACACACACAAACACCCTAACCCAGACACCTACACACCCACCCTAACCCAGACACCCACACACACACCCTAACCCAGACACCTACACACACCCTAACCCAGACACCCACACACACACCTTAACCCAGACACCTACACACACACCCTAACCCAGACACCTACACACACACCCTAACACACACCCTAACCCAGACACCTACACACACACCCTAACGCAGACACCCACACACACACCCTAACCCAGACACCTACACACACCCTAACCCAGACACCTACACACACCCTAACCCAGACACCTACACACACCCTAACCCAGACACCCACACACCCAGACACCTACACACTCAAACCCAGACACCTACACACACACCCTAACCCAGACACCCACACCCTAACCCAGACACCTACACACACCCTAACACAGACACCTACACCTACACACACACCCTAACCCAGACACCTACACCTACACACACATCCTAACCCAGACACCAACACACACACCCTAACCCAGACACCCACACACACACCCTAACTCAGACACCTACAAACACACCCTAACCCAGACACCTACACACACACCCTAACCCAGACACCTACACACACACCCTAACCCAGACACCCACACACACACCCTAACCCAGACACCTACACACACCCTAACCCAGACACCTACACACACACCCTAACCCAGACACCTACACAAACCCTAACCCAGACACCTACACAAACCCTAACCCATACACCTACACACACACCCTAACCCAGACACCCACACACACCCTAACCCAGACACCTACACACACACCCTAACCCAGACACCTACACACACCCTAACCCAGACACCTACACACACACCCTTTCCCAGACACCTACACACACCCTTTCCCAGACACCTACACACACCCTAACCCAGACACTTACACACACCCTAACCCAGACACCCACACACACCCTAACCCAGACACCTACACACACACCCTAACCCAGACACCTACACACACCCTAACCCAGACACCTACACACACACCCTAACCCAGACACCTACACACACCCTAACCCAGACACCTACACACACCCTAACCCAGACACCTACACACACACCCTAACCCAGACACCTACACACACCCTAACCCAGACACCTACACACACACCCTAACATGAAATAACCTGAAGATATTTTTCTCTCTCACTTCATTCTTAACCTCTCTCCTTCCTTCTCTCTCTCTCTCGGTCTCCCCCTCTCTCTCGCTCTCAGTCTCTCCCTCTCTCCCTTGTTCCAAAGCTCAGAGGAAGAGAGAGAGAGAGAGAGAGAGAGTGAGAGAGAGGGGAACGAGAGAGTGCGAGAGAGAGAGAGCAGGCGAGAGAGTGACAGTGAGAGAGAGAACAGGCGAGAGAGAGAGAGAGAGAAGGCGAGAGAGAGAGGGCGAGAGAGTGAGAGTGAGTGACTGTTTTCCAGCCCACCCAAGCATGACCCGACCATTGAGAATGATTTAAACCGTTTTTGAGGGGCGGAGCTGGTGATTCTGCTCCATCAGAGACATGACAGGGTGTCGCATCACCATCTCAAGGTCACCCTCACTAGCTAACTGAGCTAACGTTAGCTGGCTGGGTCGCTAGCTAACGTTATGTGTATGATCTTATTCTTTGTATCTCAGACACAGTTGCTTGACTAGTAATAGCGATAGAACCTGGTGGTTAGCTACCTGCAGATTCATGCAGGTTAGTAACATCATCAGTTGCGATTATGGTCCATTGTGTAGCTAGCTAGCTAGCATACTTTTGAAAAACTGGATGATTACTTCCAGGATTACTTTTAAATTCAGGAAGGATGTTTTTGGGAAAAGTTTGACACTTCTGTTTTCTCAAGACATTCAAATCAGCATTGAAAAAAGGCACAAGTTCAAGTTTGTTCCAACTGAACGAGTCTGACCACAAGTCAGAAACCACTATGATGACACAACAACTGTGTTTGATGGATCGCGGGAAAAGAGCAGGAAAGGGCTATTGTAGGCTACAGTCCAAGCCATGTCTTCCAATGGTGTGACTGCTGTCGGCATCCAAAGATTATCCAACTTGAATAAACGCTTGGAGGTAAGGATGACAGCAGTGGTGTAGTCTACGGCGATACGGATATCACTAATTACTGATATCTACATAGCGCATAAATGTGAATCACACTGCTGCTCTCTCATTTAGCTATTTGCGCCTTAAGGATTTGTTGTGGATGTCTGTTCACATATTTAAATGTAAATTTGAATCCAAAAATGGTTGAATTCAAGAAGTTGAAGCTGCCTATTTTTATTCAACTAGGAAAGTCAGTTAAGAACAAATTCTTATTTACAATGATGGCCAAACCCGGATGGCGCTGGGCCAATTGTGCACTGTCCTATGGAACTCCCAATCACGTCCGGTTGTAATACAGCCTGGTTTCGAACCAGGGACTGTAGTGACACCTCTTGCACTGAGATGCAGTACCATAGACCACTGCACCCTATCAATCATTGTTTCTGAAACCAGTGGACAGCCAGTGAAAAATGCGCTCATGCAACAGCTGCATAGTGGGGATCCCAGCCTATGGAATAAAAGTAGAGCTTTTATTACACAATCTAATTCATGCTGAAAAAAAAGTTACATCCATAGGCCCAATGGACACATTACACTTTTTTATAAACTTAAAGAGGAAATCTGTAGTTACTACATCCATTTTTGGACTTAAAGTAGAACGTTCTAAGTTCCTCAGCGTACACATCATGGACAAACTGAAATGGTCCACCCACACAGACAGTGTGGTGAAGAAGGCACCACAGCGCCTCTTCAACCTCAGGAGGCTGAAGAAAATTTGGCTTGTCACCTAAAACCCTCACAAACTTTTACAGATGCACAATTGAGAGCATCCTGTTGGGCTGTATCACCACATGGTACGGCAACTGCATCGCCCACAACAGCAAGGCTCTCCAGAGGATGGTGCGATCTACACAGCGCATCACCGGGGACAGACTACCTGCCCTCCAGGACACCTACAGCAACCGATGTCACAGGAAGGCCAAAAAGATAATCAAGGACAACAACCACCCGATCCACTGCCTGTTCACACCGCTACCATACAAAAGGTGAGGTCAGTACAGGTGCATACAATTGGGACCGAGAGCTAACATTAGCTGGCTGGCTCGCTAGCTAATGTTACGTGTATGATCTTATTACTCATATCTCAGAGCCATTTGCTTTGCTAGTTATAGCCTAACGTTGGCTAGCTAACATTGAACCTGGTTGGCTAGCTACCTGCAGATTCACGCAGGGTTGTATCGTCATGAGTTGGGATTATGATTCATTGTTTACCTAGCTAGCTAGCTAGCTACATGTCTTAACAAAATACTCAATTATGCAAGTAACCATTTCAAAAGAATGTCACCGGGACAACTGTTCATAGACGTAGCTGCTCCGATTTCAGAGCACTCTTGTCGAATTTATGAACGCTCAACACCCGTTGAATGTGGCCGGTGTCAGTAAATGTTGGCAAAAAAGCCTAACCAGCTCTGCTAGGGTAAGTAAAATGGTCAGTGAGCTGTTTTCTCATTTTTGTCTAGAAGTAGCTTGCAAGCTAGCCAACGTTAGCCAAATGTTAGCTTTGGTGCTTGACTGTTGTTGTTAGGACAGAACGCTCAAATCAACACTTAAAGAGATGTGTGGGGCTAAAGCTTAAGAGGGTGTGAATGATGCTGAATGGGTGTAGACAAAGAAGAGCTCTCCAGGAGGTACCAACATATTCAAAGGCCATTTTACCAAAAGTGAGTTTACAAGTTTAATAACTTTCAAAGCAGAATTACTTTCCCATTGTTTACTCAAATGCACTATTTGATATACCATTTTGTAGCTCTGTGTCTCAGCTTTTATCCAATGTAAAAAAAAAAACAATTTCAAAATTTGATACAGAAGACCTTTTTTTACGTTACAGCCTTATTCCAAAATGGATTAAATAAATGTTTTTCTTCAACAATCTACACACAATACCCCATAATGACAAAGTGAAGACAGGTTTTAATATTTTTTTTCAAACAGATTAAATTAAAAAACAGAAATACCTTATTTACACAAGTATTCAGATCCTTTGGTATGAGACTCGAAATTGAGTTCAGGTGTATCCTGTTTCCATTCATCACCCTTGATATGTCTCTACAACTTGATTGGAGTCCACCTGTGATAAATTTAATTGATTGGACATTTGGAAAGGCACACACCTGTCCCACAGTTGACAGTGCATGTCAGCGCAAAAGCCAAGCCCTGAGGTCGAAGGAATTGTCCTTAGAGCTCCAAGACAGGATTGTGTCAAGGCACAGATCTGGGGAAGGGTACCAACATATTTCTGCAGCATTGAAGGTCCCCAAGAACATAATGGCCTCCATTATTCTTAAATGGAAGAAGTTTGGAACGACCAAGACTCTTCCAGAGCTGACCACTCGGCCAAACTGAACAATCATGGGAGAAGGACCTTGACCAAGAACCTGATGGTCACTGACAGAGCTCCAGAGTTCATCTGTGGAGATGGGAAAACCTATCAGAAGGACAACCATCTCTGCAGCACTCCACCAATCAGGCCTTTATTGTAGAGTGGCCAGACGGAAGCCACTCCTCAGTAAAAGGCACATGACAGCCACTTCGTGTTTTACAAAAGGCACTTAATGGACTCTCAGACCATGAGAAACTAGACGATCTGGTCTTCCAAAAGGACAATGACCCTAAGCACACTGTCAAGACAATACAGGAGTGGATTCAGGACAAGTCTCTGAATGTCCCGAACTTGAACACGATCGAGCATCTCTGGAGAGACCTGAAAATAGCTGTGTGGTGACGCTCCCCATCCAACCTGACAGAGCTTGAGAGGATCTACAGATAAGAATGGGAGAAACTCCCCAAATACAGGTGTGCCAAGCTTGTAGTGCCATACCCAAGACGACCCGAGGCTGTAATCGCAGACCCAACTGAGTAAAGGGTCTGAATACTTGTAAATGTAATATTTTTGTTTTATATTTTTAATACATTTGAACAAATGTCTGAACCTGTTTTTGCTTTGTCATTACGGGTGGTACATGTAAATTGTTGAGGGATTTAAAAAAACATTCAAATCAATTTTAGAATAAGGCTGTAACGTAACAACGTGGAAAAAGTCAAGGGGACTGAATACTTTACGAATGCACTGTATATTCAAAATGCATACTGCCTCCAGCTCATTACAAAGTGGTGTGTGATGCTCTGAAGCGTGCCTAGTTACCTATGGACTTGAATGGGAAGTGCTCTTCAATTACCAGTTGAGAAATGAAAATAGTAGCTATTTTTAATCATGAGCACGTTTTAGTTTTTTACGGCCACGGTGTTGCGATTGCCTTTAGAATCTTTGCAAAATGATTGTGCTAGTTAAATCATGTTTCACTCCAACAGCAACCAAAAGCTGTCTAAGTTGTGTCAGCAGCTCTCGCGCTTCATCTGCTGGTATTTACAGTATATCAATGAATAGGCTAAAATGCATTATTTCGTAATGGTATTTTTATTTTGTCCCAGACAATTTCATTTAGCGGCTTAATATTTTTTTTTGTGGCCGAAAGCTGACTATTACTGGCTAACGGAAACCATGGTTTGTGTGTGTGTGTGTGTGTCTGTGTGAGAGAGAGTGAGAGGAAGAATGTGTGTGCAGGTGTGTGTGTGTGTGTGGGTGAGGGATTAAGAAAGCAGTATGCACACGTACACACGCACGCACACACCACATATTATAAAGAAGAAAAACAAGACGTCAACTTTAGAAAATGTATTAAGTAGATTAGGCATGTAGTCATTGTGATGCGATGTGTCTGCTAGAGGAAACAACAATGAACCCTGTGAGGAATGAACTGCAAGATAGAGAGAGAGAGGGCAGGAGAGAGAACTAAATAAAAAGAGTGGGTGAGAGAGAGACAGGGAGACAGGGAGGAACAGAGAGAGAGAGAGTGAGGAAGGGAGAGAGAGAGAGAGAGAGACTGTAAAGGTCTAAGTATAGGACTGTGTGTGAGAGAGAGATACTCCTTCTCAGACTGCAGTGATCACTGCAGCAGGGAAACAGAGACTGACACTGAATACAAATGATCCTATAGACATTCAATACACTCACAACACAGTATACCAATATACTTAGAAACCCCAAATCACAACACACACACAATCACAAGCACTCATACTCAATCCAGAAATGGAACCACCTAGCTACAGACTGTATTGATCCAGAAATGAGACCTCTCATTTCTGGATCAATACAGACTGTATTGATCCAGAAATGAGACCACCTAGCTACAGACTGTATTGATCCAGAAATGAGACCGCCTAGCTACAGACTGCATTGATCCAGAAATGAGACCGCCTAGCTACAGACTGTATTGATCCAGAAATGAGACGACCTATCTGTATTTTAGAGAATAGGCTTCATATAGAGGTGGACTGGTAGTGGGGTGATTTAAAATCTCTCTAGGGTACGTGGGACGCTAGCGTCCCATCTGGCCAACATCCAGTGAGGTTGCAGAGCGCCAAATTCAATTACAGAAATACTCATTATAAAAATTCAGAAAACAAAACATATTTTACATAGGTTTAAAGATGAACTTCTTGTTAAACCAACCACAGTGTCTAATTTATAAAATGTTTTTCCCGCAAAAGCATACCTGGCCCAGAACATACCTAGCCCAGAACATAGCCCAGTTGACAAATTATTACAAACAGTAACCAGCCAAGCAGAAGCGTTACAAAACTCAGTGCTAGAGATAAAATTAATCCCTTACCTTTGATGATCTTCATATGGTGGCAATTAGAAGACATTCATTTACTCAATAAATGTTCCTTTTGTTCGATGAAGTCTCTTTATATCCAAAAACCTCACTTTTGTTAGCGCGTTTTCTTCAGTAATCCACAGGCTCAAACTCAGTCAAAACAATCAGACAAAAAAATCCCAATTGTATCTGTAAAGTTCATAGAAACATGTCAAACGATGTTTATATTCAATCCTCAGGTTGTTTTTTAGCCTAAATTATCTATAATATTTCAACCGGACAATAACGTCATCATACTAAAAGGTAAACAAGAAATGCACATGCACCTGAAAAAGCTCTGCGACATGTTAGGGTCCACTCGTTCAGACTGGTCTTACTCCCTCATTTATAAGAGTACAAGCCTGAAACAATTTCTAAAGACTGTTGACATCTAGTGGAAGGCATAGGAACTGCAAATGGAGTCCTAAGTCAATGGATACTGTAATGGCATTGTATAGAAAACTACAAAACCCAAAAAAAACTACTTCTTGAATGGATTTTTCTCAGGTTTTCGCCTGCTAGATCAGTTCTGTTATACTCACAGACACTATTATAACAGTTTTGGAAACTTTGGAGTGCTTTCTATCCAAATCTACCAGTTATATGCGTATCATATCTTTTGGGCATGCTTTTCATCCAAAATTCCGAATGCTGCCTCCTACCCTAGAGAGGTTAAATTGCTAACGTTGGCTTTAGAATAACGTTGGGTATAGAATAACATTGGCTATAGAATAACATTGGCTATAGAATAACGTTCGCTATAGAATAACATTGGCTATAGAATAACATTGGCTATAGAATAACATTGGCTATAGAATAACATAGGCTATAGAATAACATTGGCTATAGAATAACGTTGGCTATAGAATAACATTGGCCATACAATAACATTGGCTATAGAATAACATTGGCTAATGAATAAGTATGAGATTAGCATATAATTGTGGGACGGTTATTACTCCCATTCACACATGGGGACAGGGGGACAAGCAGGTGTGTGTATGATTATGTGTGTGTATGTATGTGTGTGTGTGTGTGTGTGTCTGCCATTACGAGGGCTGAGGCTGGAATTGGACTGTCACTCAAACTCATGGAGATTAGTGGGAGTCGACAGGTGATTTCAAGTGAGAGGGAGGGAGAGAGAGGTGGAGAAAAACAGAGTGAGGGGGAGGAGAGGGAGGGAGAGAGAGAAAGAGGAGAGAGAGAGAGGTGGAGAGAAACAGACAGAATGGGAGGAGAGAGAGGGAGAGAGAGAGGTGGAGAGAAACAGAGAGAGAGGGGAGGAGAGTTAGATAGAGGGCTGGAGACAGGTCAAATTCAGAAGACAAATCACCCGGTCCTCATTCAATGTTCTCTTCCCTCAGGTAATGGAACATTGACTTGTACCACAAACACACGTTCAAGCACGCATGTACCCATACACACACGAAGTTACTTTCTCAAAAAAAGCAAGTGCCACTCCTTGAGAGCTTGGAGATTATTCAAATGTTACAGTATAGAGGTAATGCAGAGTGTGTGTCTGTCTGTCTGTCTGTCTGTCTGTCTGTCTGTCTGTCTGTCTGTCTGTCTGTCTGTCTGTCTGTCTGTCTGTCTGTCTGTGTGTGTGTGTGTCTGTGTGTGTGTGTGTGTGTGTGTGTGTGTGTGTGTGTACATGTGTGTGTGTGCCTAATGCACAGAACACAGGCAGCTGATCATGTAAGGCTGATGTAAAGCTACATAATATGTCCATTAGCCTCAGAAAACCCGAAAAAGCCCAGGTACCGGATTCCTGAGTGTGAGTGAGTAAAACAGTGTTGACCTGTGTGTGTGTCAGAGTGTCAGTGAGAGAAAGAGAATGTGATAAAGTGAATCGGCCCATTAGTCTGTCGAAAAAGTACCTTCCACGTACTAAAATACTCTGGTTAAGTGGTAGACACTGTACCTGCTGAAGGTCGGTCTCTCTCTCTCTCTCTCTCTCTCTCGCTTTCTCTCTCTCTCTCTCGCTTTCTCTCTCTCTCTGCATGCTGGGAGTGTTTGGTGCATGCTGGGAATTGTTTGAGCGAGTGCTAGTGCGAGTGTTGTGTAGAGTTAGATATCCTGGGTTTTCTTTCAGTTTTCCATTTCTTGGTGATATCCCTTTTCTTCTATGCATGTGGTAGCAGTGGTGGTATTTCTTAAAGAAGAGTGCCTTGTTGATCGTATAGTTGAGCATGGCGTACTTCTTAAAGGTATGTTAATTCAAGTTACGGCGCTTTTTTCTCCGTCAACAAGGGTAACGATTTCGAATGTATCACCGTTTATTCCCAATGAGCTATTGGAGCGCGAGTTATTGCGGTTTGGGAAGTTTGCAAGTTCAATTAAGATTGTCCTGTTGGGTTGCAAACAGCCTCAGAAAACCTGAATAAGCCCAGGTACCGGATTCCTGAGTGTGGGTGGGAAATGTTTTGCAGCAGAAAAATATTGTTGTAGAAGGTAAGGATGGATCTGAAGAGCCATTTCCTCAGACTGGTGAGGAGTTGCACAGTACGAGTGCTGGGGTACAGGAGGGGGTTCATGTAGAGCTAGGCTCCCAGGTAGTGGAGAGATGCCCACTACGAGTAATGGGGTACAGGAGGGGGTTCATGTAGAGCTAGGCTCCCAGGTAGTGGAGGAAATGCCCACTACGAGTAATGGGGTACAGGGGGGGGGGGGTTCATGTAGAGCTAGGCTCCCAGTTGGAGGAAGAGATTCCCACTACGAGTAATGGGGTTCAGCTGGGGCTAGTCTCCCAGGTAGTGGAGGAGATGCCTGGTACGAGTGATGGGGTGCAAGTGGGGAGTGTTGAAAGTGATGTGGTAGAGGGGAGCCAGGGGTCTGTGGACTCAGTTGATGAGGATCAGGAGAAGGATATGGATATCTCTCCTGATATGATAGCAGCTGGTGAGGGCTCAATTTACAATCTAGAGGGGGTAAATGGGTTTCTGGATCAGACTTTTGGGAAATCTGTGAAATTGTCAGATTTTTTTGATGTTGATAATTTTGTGCGGTCAGCTGTGATGCTACAGAAGACGGTGGGGTTAGACCAGTTGAGTGAGTAGTGTTACTGATGTCACAGCAGCAAAAGGTAATGGGAAACATGGTCAGGTTAAGAGAACATTAAAACAATGATGATGATCATGCCTCATAGGGTGTTTATTTTTTATCTTTGTCTGGTTTCTCTGTGGTTTCTTCTGCTTTTCCTTTCTCTTTTCTATGGAGTGGGTTCTCTCAATATTAATGGGGGAAGGGACAGGAATAAGAGGCCTTGGGTATTAGAAGTAATACAACAGAAAAGGCTTAATGTAGTTTTTCTACAGGAGACACATAGTGATGAGGCTAATGAGGTTAACGGGTATGTGGTGGGAGGGTCAGCATATACTCAGTCATGGTACTAATTTCAGTGCTGGGGTGGCAATTTTGTTTTCCTCAGGCTTAGGGGTGACTGTGGTATCTACAACATATATTTATTGGTCAAGGTGGATGTTATGTTTTTATTTTTTATTTTTTAATGTTTATGCTCCTAATGAGGGTACAGAGCATATTGTTGTTTTTGATAAAATAAAGGAAACCTTAAAACAGTGTGACCAAGAAGGGTGTATGGTTTTAGGGGGGGACTGGAATTGTACAGTAGATTTTACAGTTGACCGCACCGCTGAAGAACCTCACCTGTGGTCAGCCACTTGCCTGTCTGGTCTATTAACTGAGTTTGAGCTTTCTGATGTGTGGAGAGTAAGGAATGCAAAAGTTAGGCAGTACACATGGCTAAAAGTTAATGAAGGTCATGTCAGTACAGCAAGGTTAGACAGGTTGTCGGTTAGACAGGTTGTATGTACAGTATCTGAGCATTACTGTAGTAGGGTTTGAAGGTTAGACAGGTTGTATGTATCTGAGCATTACTGTAGTAGGGTTGGAAGGTTAGACAGGTTGTATGTATCTGAGCACTACTGTAGTAGGGTTGGAAGGTTAGACAGGTTGTATGTATCTGACCATTACTGTAGAAGGGTTGGAAGGTTAGACAGGTTGTATGTATCTGAGCGTTACTGTAGAAGGGTTGGAAGGTTAGACAGGTTGTATGTATCTGAGCGTTACTGTAGTAGGGTTGGAAGGTTAGACAGGTTGTATGTATCTGACCATTACTGTAGAAGGGTTGGAAGGTTAGACAGGTTGTATGTATCTGACCATTGCTGTAGTAGGGTTTGAAGGTTAGACAGGTTGTATGTATCTGACCATTACTGTAGAAGGGTTGGAAGGTTAGACAGGTTGTATGTATCTGAGCGTTACTGTAGTAGGGTTGGAAGGTTAGACAGGTTGTATGTATCTGACCATTACTGTAGAAGGGTTGGAAGGTTAGACAGGTTGTATGTATCTGAGCGTTACTGTAGTAGGGTTGGAAGGTTAGACAGGTTGTATGTATCTGACCACTACTGTAGTAGGGTTGGAAGGTGTGACATTACTCCTGTAGGTTTCTCTGACCACCATATTGTTACTGTTGATATTCACTTGTCCTGTCCATGAAGGTCATCATCTTACTGGTATTTTATTGTTAAATTGTTACATGATGTCATGTTTTGTGAAAGGTTTTTGTTGTTTTGGGAAAAATGGAGGGTTACAAAAGGGAATTTTGAGTCCTTGAGACAATGGTGGGAGGTTGGGAAGGCCCACATACAAGTATTTTGGTAGGTATACTGCTCTGTCTCGTAATGAAGTTAAAGAGACTATCAGGGCCCTTGAACAGGACATCAAATCTATTGAATTGAAGCTGCTCACTCATAATGACCCTGGATTAGTCATGAATTTACAGGACAAGAGACATGAACTGTGGTCGTTTCTACATGAAAGAGTGAAGGGTGCCTTGATTAGGTCTCGTTTCGCTTCCCTCGAGGATATGGATGCTCCTAGTGCTTTAAAAAAAACCTAGGACAGTCGACATTGCAACGTAAACAGATGGTCTGCCTTCTTCTCCCTGATGGGATGGTGACCACAGATGACAGTGAAATGCATCAACATGCCGGGGCCTTTATAAAAGTCCCCCCTTATCTCAGCTCACTGTTCACCACTGGAACGAACTACAAAAATCTCTGAAACTGGAAACACTTATCTCCCTCACTAGCTTTAAGCACCAGCTGTCAGAGCAGCTCACAGATTACTGCACCTGTACATAGCCCACCTATAATTTAGCCCAAACAACTACCTCTTTCCCTACTGTATTTATTTTATTTTATTTATTTATTTATTTTGCTCCTTTGCACCCCATTATTCTACTTTGCACATTCTTCCACTGCAAATCTACCATTCCAGTGTTTTACTTGCTTTATTGTCACGTTCTGACCTTTATTCCTTTGTTTTATCTTTATTTAGTATGGTCAGGGCGTGAGTTGGGGTGGGCAGTCTATGTTAGTTTTTCTATATTTTCTATTTCTGTGTTTGGCCTGATAAGGTTCTCAATCGGAGGCAGCTGTCTATCGTTGTCCCTGATTGAGAACCATATTTAGGTAGCCTGTTTTCCTTTGTGTTTTGTGTGTGGTTATTTTCAGTCTTTGTGTGTCTGCACCAGATAGATGTTTCGGTTGTTACTTTGTTGTTTTGTATTTATGAAGTGTTCAGTTTCTTATTAAAAAGATGAACACTAACCACGCTGCGCTTTGGTCCTCTTCTTCTTCCACCGACTACAACCCTTACATATATTGTATTTACTTTGCCACCATGGCCTTTTTTTTGCCTTTACCTCCCGCATCTCACCTCATTTGCTCACATTGTATATAGACTTGTTTCTACTGTATTATTGACTGTATGTTTGTTTTACTCCATGTGTAACTCTGTGTCGTATGTGTCGAATTGCTTTGCTTTATCTTGGCCAGGTCGCAATTGTAAATGAGAACTTGTTCTCAACTAGCCTACCTGGTTAAATAAAGGTGTTCTCAACTAGCCTACCTGGTTAAATAAAGGTGTTCTCAACTTGCCTACCTGGTTAAATAAAGGTGTTCTCAACTGGCCTACCTGGTTAAATAAAGGTGTTCTCAACTGGCCTACCTGGTTAAATAAAGGTGTTCTCAACTAGCCTAAAGGTGAAATAAAAAAATAAAATAAGGCGGAGGATTGTGACTCTGTGTACTGAACAGTTGTTACACGGTCTTCCTCAATTTGGACCTGAGCAGAGAGCTGCTTTGGACTCTGACATTACTCTGCAGGAGCTGTCCACAGTGGTTATGCAGCTCTCATCAGGCCAAGCCCCTGGCATCAATGGTTTACCATCTGATTTCTATAAGCACTTTTGGGGGTCTATTGGGGAGGATTTTTATGAAGTGGTGTTTGAATCTTTTCATGAGGGTTCTCTTCCTGTATCCTGTCAACGTGTGGTGCTTTCACTCTTGCCAAAAAAGGGGGATTTGGCTCTCATAAACAATTGGAGACCTGTTGCTTTGCTATGCGCAGAATATAAAATTGTTTCTAAATGTCTCTCAAACAGGTTGAAAGAGTGTCTGGGATTGTTGATCCACAAGGACCAGTCCTACTGTGTACCTGATCGCTCTATTGTTGACAACTTGTTTCTAATAAGAGATGTTTTAGACATTTGTAAACTGTCTGATGTAAATGTGGGTTTACTTTCTTTGGATCAGGAGAAGGCTTTTGATCGTGTGGACCACCAGTACTTGTTTAAAACAATGAAAGCCTTTGGGTTTGGGGATGTTTTTTTGTCTTGGATGAATTTACTGTATGCTGGGACCTCGTGTATGGTGAAGGTGGGGGGTGGTTTGAGTTGCCCCATCCCTGTCCAAAGGGGCACCAGGCAGGGATGACCAATTTCAGGGCAGTTATATAGTCTGGCGATTGAACCAATGCTTTGTTTTTTAAGAGCGAAGCTTACTGGTTTCTCTGTGCCAGGTGTAATGAAGGGTCCCACGATAGCACTGTCTGTGTATGCAGATGACGTGACAGTTTTTATTACAGGGGGTGAGGGGGCCTCCTTAGCTAGAGTCAATTGGGGAAAGACTGAAGCACCGTGGGCAGGTCAGCTTCAGATGGGGTCCACTCCACGGTTACCAGGGGGGCTTCAGTGGGGCAGAGATGGGATGAAGACTTTTTTTTTTTTTTCTAAACTCCAATGTCTTTCAGAAAAAGAACTGGGAGGGTGTAGTGGAGAAAGTGTGTGCCAGACTGTCAAGGTGGAAATGGGTGCTGCCCCAGCTGTCTTATAGGGGAAGGGTACTGGTAGCTAATAATCTTGCTGCCTCAACCCTGTGGCACAGACTAATGATTTTGCAGCCACCAAAGGGTCTGATACAACAGCTTCAGAGGACCCATGTCAATTTCTTCTGGTCTGGACAACACTGGATTAAAGCTGCAGCCCTGTACCTGCCACTGCACGAGGGTGGGCAAGGCCTGGTGGACATTTCCTCTAGAATCATGGCTTTCCGGCTTCAAGCAGCCCAGAGACTGTTGTACAGTTACGGTTCTAGCAGCCCAGAGACTGTTGTACAGTGACGGTTCTAGCAGCCCAGAGACTGTTGTACAGTGACGGCTCTAGCGGCCCAGAGACTGTTGTACAGTGACGGTTCTAGCAGCCCAGAGACTGTTGTGTAGTGACGGTTCTAGCAGCCCAGAGACTGTTGTACAGTGACGGTTCTAGCAGCCCAGAGACTGTTGTGTAGTGACGGTTCTAGCAGCCCAGAGACTGTTGTACAGTGACGGTTCTAGCAGCCCAGAGACTGTTGTACAGTGACGGCTCTAGCAGCCCAGAGACTGTTGTACAGTGACGGTTCTAGCAGCCCAGAGACTGTTGTACAGTGACGGCTCTAGCAGCCCAGAGACTGTTGTACAGTGACGGTTCTAGCAGCCCAGAGACTGTTGTGTAGTGACGGTTCTAGCAGCCCAGAGACTGTTGTGTAGTGACGGTTCTAGCAGCCCAGAGACTGTTGTACAGTGACGGTTCTAGCAGCCCAGAGACTGTTGTACAGTGACGGTTCTAGCAGCCCAGAGACTGTTGTACAGTGACGGCTCTAGCAGCCCAGAGACTGTTGTACAGTGACGGTTCTAGCTGGGTTGACACAGCCTACACACTGATGAGGAGGTGGCTGTTTGGGCTTAGACAAACACCTTTTCCTCTTAAAGCTGGAGGGGGGTGATTTGCCTGGCCTGACTCCATTTTATGAGTCTGTTATGCAGGCTTGGAGTTCTTGTCAAGTCCCGTAAGGCCGACAACCCACCAGGGATGTGACTCTTTTTCACAACACTGCCATCCAGTCCCGTGTTCTGGGTTCAGCTAGCCTACGTTCATGCCTGTTAGGCGTGGGGTGTACTAAGCTGGGTCATCTGATGCGGAACAGGAATAGATTGTTGGAGGAGCTGGGAGAAAGAGCGGGGATCCGATCATCTCGCCTACTAAGGAAGGTCATCGCTGAGGTCTGTGACTCCTTGCTAATGCTTAATCTGCAGTATGTGACTGATACTTCCAAATCTGATCGGTGGAAGGAGGGTCTGGATTATGTGTTCCCTGCACTGATTGTTAGTGCTGCAGCGGGGGCATTCGAGGAGGACGTGGGGATGCTGCTTTCCTTCGATACCACGGAGCTGGGGGCGTTCAAGGAGGTGGGAACGAAGGCCATGTACAGAATATGTGTAAAGGTGTCCCATGCCTCTTCCCTGAAGGGTAAAAGGCTGTTGGCAATCATTATACAAACTGCCTATTGATAAGAGGACAGCTGACCTCCAATGGAGGATAATACATGGATCCATAGCCACCAATATGTATCTGGTACACCTGGATCCTACTGTTGGGGAGGGGTGTCCATTCTGTGCTGAGTCTGAAACTCGGGTACATTTGTTTTTACTGTGTCCCAGGTTGGTTGGCATGATTGAACTGATCACTAATTGGTTCTCAGCATTGGGAGAGGTTTTCTCTTCCCAACTGCATATATTTGGGCCAAAGTACAGGTTTAGTCAAAAGGGTGTAGTTGTGTTGCTTAATTTTGTGTTAGGGGCAGCAAAATCAGCGATATGGAAGACCCGAAAGAACAGTATTCGGGGACAGGGGTCTGTGGATGTGGTGGGAATGCTAGAGGGAATGTTGGCAGCAAGACTGAGTGTTGAGTTTGCCTACTATTTATCTGTTTATGAGTATATGGAGTATTCAGAGGCTGTTGTGTTTAGTTACTGTGGAGGAGTAATTGGAGTTGTGTTTTTAATTGATGTGTAACTATGGTTTTGCATGAGTATGTATTGTGTGGTGGGCTCCAGACCCAATAAAGAATATTTTAACACGTCAGAGAAATCTCTCTCTCTCTCTCTCTCCTCTCTCTCTCTCTCTCTCTCTCTCTCTCTCTCTCTCTCTCTCTCTCTCTCTCTCTCTCTCTCTCTCTCTCTCTCTCTCTCTCTCTCTCTCTCTCTCTCTCTCTCTCTCTCTCTCTCTCTCTCTCTCTCTCTCTCTCTCTCTCTCTCTCTCTCTCTCTCTCTCTCTCTCTCTCTCTCTCTCTCTCTCTCTCTCTCTCTCTCTCTCTCTCTCTCTCTCTCTCTCTCTCTCTCTCTCTCTCTCTCTCTCTCTCTCTCTCTCTCCTCTCTCTCTCAGATGTTCTCCCTAAAGGTATGTGGATGGTGGACATTAATATTTCACTAAACTGCATTCTGAGGTTATCAATAATAAAATGCTATATTCTTATAAATATTCTAAAAATAAAGCATGACTTTTTCCCCCGTTGAAGCATTAAAGTTTAATATGCAGCAAACCGCCAGTCTCCCACACAAAATGAAGGCTGACCAAGGGGTCATACTTAGTGTGTTGTTGTGTGTGTGTGTTTCTTTGACACATCTTTCTCTCCCCTCTCACACTGGACACCAGTGTATGTCACAATAGTACAATAGAGAGAAGCTGTCTGACACTGAGTCAACTGGTTGGAATCACAACACTCAGTATGACCAACAGTTTCTGACACAGGACAAACACACTCTGACATTAGAGACAGATGGGTTGGCAGACACACAGACAAGCACTCATACACATGCACCCATACACTGTCACACACACACTCACCGTGGTGAGATGTCGCAGCCCTGCTGCATGAAGGCCCCCAGTGAGAACCAGAGTGAATTGAAGATGCCAAACTCATTGGGTGGCTGGTCAGTGGGGCCTGGCTCAGTAGAGCCTTCCTCTGGCTCCTCTGCATGCCACTCATATGGACTGAAGCGACTCACCTGGGGACAGAGGAAAGGGGCTGGTTACAAGGTGTCCAGGCTTTTATTCTAGCCCAGCTCTACCCATCTGATTCAACTGATTGTGGTCACACACACACTCACCAGAAACAGCACCACACTGACCCCTATGTAAGCGAAGACGATGCACATCCAGATCTCGTAGGCCAGAGGGTCCAGGAAGGAGAACACTCCAGGTTTAGACTTCTGGGGCTTCTTGATCATGATGGAGATCCCCAAGGACATGAAGGGCTTAGAGAAGTCTATCACCTCCTCACGTACCAGGGTTATAGTCAGAGGGGCGACCGCTATCTCTGCTTTCTACAGGATGGGGTGAAGGGCGGGGGGTGGGGGGGGGGAGAGAAGGAGAGTCAGGGATGGGAGAGAGGGGGAGAGATTGGGAGGGAGAGTTGGGGAGACAGAAAATCATTCATAAAGGCCAGACACAGGAAACCAGAATACAAATCAACCATCAAGGTCTGTCTTCCAATCCACCACATACACCAGGGAGAAAACATCCTTATTTTAGTGCTGCAACAATTCACCTTGGATTCATATAATCAACAATACAGAACCTAATACATGCATTTTCCCCACAAGAGAAGAAAGAATGTGAGAGAATTAAGAAATAGACAAAGGGAACAATAGAGAGCTGAAGAGAGAGAAACAGAGTGTGTGAGACAGACAGAGCGAGAGAAGGGGAGAAATATATATAGAGAGAGAAAGTGAGAGAGAGAGAGAGAGAGAGAGAGAGAGAGAGAGAGAGAGAGAGAGAGAGAGAGAGAGAGGGAGAAAGTAACAGAGTGAGAGAGAGGGAAAGTTAGAGAGAGAGCGAGAGAGGGAGAAAGTAAGAGAGAGAGAGAGAGAGAGAGAGAGAGGGAGAAAGTAAGAGAGAGAGAGAGGGAGAAAGTAAGAGAGAGAGCGAGAGAGGGAGAAAGTAAGAGAGAGAGCGAGAGAGGGAGAAAGTAAGAGAGAGAGAGAGAGAGAGGGAGAAAGTAAGAGAGAGAGAGGGAGAAAGTAAGAGAGAGAGAGAGAGAGAGTGAGGGAGAAAGTAAGAGAGAGAGAGAGGGAGAGAGGGAGAAAGTAAGAAAGAGCGAGAGAGGGAGAAAGTAAGAGAGAGAGAGAGAGAGAGAGAGAGGGAGAAAGTAAGAGAGAGAGAGTGAGAGAGGGAGAAAGTAAGAGAGAGAGAAAGAGAGAGGGAGGAAGTAAGAGAGAGAGCGAGAGAGAGAGAGAGGGAGAAAGTAAGAGAGAGCGAGAGAGGGAGAAAGTAAGAGAGAGAGAGAGAGAGAGAGAGGGAGAAAGTAAGAGAGAGAGATAGAGAGAGAGAGAGGGAGAGGGAGAAAGTAAGAGAGAGAGAGAGAGGGAAAGAGGATGAGGGACAGATAAATACATTATCTCCCCTCAGCTAGAACAGATCAATGATTGGACACGACTGGGAATGTTTAGAATTATTCAAAGCGAATGAATTCTGTGACTGGTAATGACTCATTCTGTAAAATGTGCTTACGGAGCGAGAACACACATTCATGTACAGTCGCTGGAGTAGAACACACACACACACACACACACACACACACACACACACACACACACACCACTGATATAGTCTGAGAGAAGCCTGACTTTCGAAAATGTACAAAGTAGATTAGTCACTACAGTGATTACAGTCACTATTCCAATGTGTCTGCTGGCAGGCAGCTGGAGAAAATATGACTGAATCCTGGGAGGAATTAAGCACAGTGGACGAGAGAGAAAATCAAGTAACAGTCTAGAGCTATTATTTAGATAGGGGTCAGAGACAAAGCCGGGACGGGGGTTAGATGTTTCCAAAGTGAAAGCCAGCAAGGGTACAGTAGACACAATACTTTCAAGTTTCACGTTTTAATGTCACATGCACAACTATACAGTGAAATGCTTTTCTTGCCGCTCTAAACCCAACAATGTGGTAATCAATAACACTGTGATTAAAAAATTAACAAGGTAGAACAACAAAACACGAGATATAAAATAGGAAATAAGAAGAACACGATAAAGTAAGTAATATTAGAGTTCATACAAGGAAATCAGTCAACTGAATAAATGCCTAATCTATGTATTTCACATGACTGGGAAGAAAGATATGCATCTGTTGGTCACAGATAAAAAAGAAAGAAGTGGATCCTTAAAAAGAAAGAAGAGGATCCTTAAAAAGAAAGAGGTGGATCCTTAAAAAGAAAGAAGAGGATCCTTAAAAAGAAAGAAGAGGATCCTTAAAAAGAAAGAGTTGGATCCTTAAAAAGAAAGAAGTGGATCCTTAAAAAGAACCTTAAAAAGAAAGAAGTGGATCAGAAAACCAGTCAGTATCTGGTGTGACAACCATTTGCCTCATGCAGCACGGCATCTCTCCTTTGCATAGAGTGGATCAGGCTGTTGATTGTGACCTGTGGAATAAATGTCCCACTGCTCTTCAATGGCTGTGAGAAGTTGCTGGATATTGTCGGGAACTGGAACAGGCTGTCGTACACATTCTTTCCGGAGCATCCCAAACATGCTCAATGGGTGACATGTCTGGTGATTATGCAGGCCAATGGAACAACTTTGATATTTCCAGCTTCCAGGAATTGTGTTCAGATCCTTGCGAAATGGGGCCGTGCATTATCATACTGCACCATAAGGTGATGGCGGTGGATGAATGGCACGACAATGTGCCTCAGGATCTCTTCACGGTATCTCTGTGCATTCAAATTACCGTCGATAAAATGCAATTGGGTTCGTTGTACTTATGTCTGTCCATACCATAACCCCACCATGGGGCACTGTTCACAACGTTGACATCAGTAAATAGTTCGGCCACATGATGCCATACGTCTTCCATCTGACCGCTACAGTTGAAACTGGGATTCATCCATGAAAAGCACACTTCTCCAGCGTGCCACTGGCCATTGAAGGTAACCATTTCCCACTGAAGTTGGTTATGAGGCTGAACTGCAGTCAGGTCAACACCCTGGGGAAGACGAATACGCAGATGAGCTTCCCTGAGATGCCTTCTGACATTTTGTGAAGACATTCTTCAGTTGTGCAAATCCACAGTTTCATCAGCTGGTGGCTGGTCTCAGACGATCCTGCAGGTGAAGAAGCCGGATGTGGAGGTCCTGGGCTAGCATGGTTACACGTGGTCTGCGGTTGTGACCACGGTTTGGACATACTGCCAAATTCTCTAAAACAACGTTGGAGGAAGCTTATGATAGATACATTAACATTCATTTCTGCACATTTTACATTTGCTTTTTACTGTCAAAAGCACAAGGTGTGTAATGATCATGCAGTGTAATCTGTCAGGTGGATTTATTATCTTGGTAAAGTAGAAATGCTCACTAACAGGGATGTAAACAAATTTGTGCACAACATTTGAGAGAAATAAGCTTTTTGTGTGTGTGAAATATTTCTGGGATCTTTTATTTCAGCTAATGAAACATGGGACCAACACTTTACATGTTACATGTATGTACACGGGACCAACATTTTACATGTTACATGTATGTACACGGGACCAACACTTTACATGTTACATGTATGTACACGGGACCAACACTTTACATGTTACATGTATGTACACGGGACCAACACTTTACATGTTACATGTATATACACGGGACCAACACTTTACATGTTACATGTATATATTTGTTCCGTATATATACACCTGGTGAGTTCCAGTACCATATTTTCAATGCACTGGGATATTGGATAGATAGTTATCTAACCCAAGGGTGGTAAAATTTGTTAAATGTTAAATAATAACTAGTCTGAGAGGTCATGATCCCAGTTTGTATTATTTAGGACAGTGTTTCTTTATCCTGGTCCTGGGGACCCAGGGTGCACATTTTAGATTTTGGCCTAGCATTACACACCTGATTCCACAAATGAAACGTTTGATGATGAGTTGAATAGTGGAATCAGGTGTGAAGTGATTGGGTAAAAGCATAATGTATCCCTTTGGGTACCCAGGACCAGGATTAAGAAACACTGCTTTAGGCACATCTGCTGGATAATAGGGGTGCTGAGGGTGCTGCAGTCCCTGATGAATTCAAATGTAAAAAATAATAATAATACAATTTAAAAAATGGGCTGAAATGTCTTGTCTGTCTAATTAAAAAGTACCATGACAGTATCTAACAATATAGATTAACTTTGTTTAATAGGATCTAACTATCCTCAGTAGAACTACATCAAACTCCAAGATAAGATGAAAGGAACTAAAAGTAACAATTTCCAAACATCACTCCTTCCCATCCTCTCTCCATCCTTACCCCATAGACCAGTTCTCCCACCATGCCATTCCAGATCTTGGTCTCGGGGTCTCTGGCTCCGTACTTGCCGTCAGGGACGATGGCGATCTTGTACTTGATGCCGATGTGTTTGGCGATCTCTGAGGCCAAGTCCACGCAGTAGCCCTCAAACTGGTCATTCCCCTCAAACATCTCCCAGTTCTTCTTCAGCATCACATAAGGACCCTCCTACACCCACAAACACACCAATCAGAGACAGAGAGGGGGCTGCGGGGAGGTCAAACTGACCAATCAACTCACATTGACCACTGACCAACAAATCAGGGACTTCTGGAGTGGGAGGAGCTTTTTGGAATGGCATGCAGCCAGACCCAAAGCCTCCACTGGATGACAGGATTGCATTGATGGAGACAGGAGAGACATTTTATGGCAACCAAATAACATTTTAAAAGGCCACTGTGTGATGAGCAGTGTGTTGCAGTGGCTTGCAAAATTATTCACCACCTTGGCATTTTTCCTATTTTGTTGCCTGACAACCTGGAATTAAAACTGATTTTTAGGGGGTTTGTCTCATTTGATTAACACAACATGCCTACCACTTTGATGATGCTAAATATTTTTTATTGTGAAACAAACAAGAAATAAGAAAAAAACAGAAAACTTGAGCGTGCATAACTATTCACCCCCCAAAGTCAATACTTTCTAGAGCCACCTTTTGCAGCAATTACAGCTGCAAGTCTCTTTGGGTATGTCTCTGTAAGCTTGGCACATCTAGCCACTACATTTTTGCCCATTCATTATGGCAAAACTGCTCCAGCTACTTCAAGTTGGATGCGTTCTGCTAGGGTACAGCAAGCTTTAAGTCATACCACAGATTCTCCATTGGATTGAGGTCTGGGCTTTGACTAGGCCATTCCAAGACATTTACATGTTTCCCCTTAAACCACTTGAGTTTTGCTTTAGCGGTATGCTTAGGGTCATTGCCCTGCAGGAAGGTGAACCTCCGTCCCAGTCTCAAATCTCTGGAAGACTGAAACAGGTTTCCCTCAAGAATATTCCTGTTTTTAGCGCCACCCATCATTCCTTCAATTCTGACCAGTTTCCCAGTCCCTGCTGATGAAAAACATCCCCACAGCATGATTCTGCCACCACCACGCTTCCCCGTGGGGATGGTGTTCTTGGGGTGATGAGACGTGTTGGGTTTACGCCAGTGTTTTCCTTGATGGCCAAAAAGCTCAATTTTAGTCTCATCTGACCAGAGTACCTTCTTCCATATGTTTGGGGAGTCTACCACATTTCTTTTGGCGAACACAAAACATGTTTGCTTATTTTTTTCTTTAAGCAATGGCTTTTTTTCTGGCCACTCTTCCGTAAACCCCAGCTCTGTGGAGTGTACAGCTTAAAGTGGTCCTATGGACAGATACTCCAATCTCTGCTGTGGAGCTTTGCAGCTCTATCAGGGTTATCTTCGGTCTCTTTGTTGCCTCTCTGATCAATACCCTCCTGCCTGGTCCGTGAGTTTTGGTGGGCGTCCCTCTTTTGGCAGGTTTGTTGTGGTGCCATATTCCTTCCATTGTTTAATAATGGATTTAATTGTGCTCCGTTGGGTTGTTCAATGTATCTGATATTTTTCTATAACCCAACCCTGATCTGTACTTCTCCACAACTTTGTCCCTGACCTGTTTGTAGAGCTACCTGGTCTTCATGGTGCCGCTTGCTTGATGGTGCCCCTTGCTTAGTGGTGTTGCAGACTCTGGGGCCTTTCAGAACAGGTGTATATATATATGGAGATCATGTGACAAATCATGTGACACTTAGATTGCACACAGGTGAACTTTATTCAACTAATTATGTGAGTTCTGAAGGTAATTGGTTGCACCACATTTTATTTAAGGGCTTCATAGCAAAGGGGGTGAATACATGTGCACTCACCACTTTTCAGTTTTTTTTGTTGTTGAATTTTTAAACTAAATTTGGACTATTTTGTGTTTGTCTATTACATGAAATCCAAATAAAAATCCATTTAAATGACAGGTTGTAATGCAACAAAATAGGAAAAATGCCAAGGGGGGTGAAGACTTTTGCAAGGTACTGTATATCCTCATGGTCTGTGATTGGTGCCAAGTTTATGTTCCCTGGTTGACTCCACACAGATGATGTATCTTAAAAATAACAAATGAACAACAGAAAATTAGAAGAGAGAGGTAACCAGCTATAGAGCAGAGAGGGAGCGGGTCTAGAGGTAGATACACAGGAAAGGTGCATTCTCTGTCTGGAGAGAACCTTTATACCTCAAACAGGAGAAATTAGCAGTAGGAAAACACAAACACGCAAGCAAAGACACACACACACGCACATACGCACGCACGCACAGACCCTGACTAACACACTCATCCATCAGGAGCTTGTGGTTCCAGAGAGACACCCAGGTCGTAAACATCCTGAGGACCCCCCCTTTAGTCTACAGAACAATCCTCTGATGTAGCAGATTAAACTTCCAGAGTCAAATGAATGAAGGTATGGAATGTGAAAGGAAGCTAATATAGTATTCACGCATAGGCTTTCAAAATGGTTTATACATATATCAAATGAATTGAAATAGCTGTATAAACACTATATGATTTACATTTAAAATCAAATCCATGTACACGTTTTCATTTATGACGTTAATTTACAAATGAAATGGATACATTTCAAGAGACTCCATCCCCGGCTCACCATGGGACCTGCGAGAATAAAGCATACAGGTAAATAGGTCACATTAAATGAAACATTACATTATTGCAAAATTAAAAAGGGGGAAAAACAAATGCATAACATCTTTAGAGGTTCGTTGACGTTGTATCAGTTACACGTTGACGCTGTATCAGTTACATGTTGCCGTTGTATCAGTCACATGTTGACGTTGTATCAGTCACATGTTGACGTTGTATCAGTCACATGTTGACGTTGTATCAGTCACATGTTGACGTTGTATCAGTCACATGTTGACGTTGTATCAGTCACATGTTGACGCTGTATCAGTCACATGTTGACGTTGTATCAGTTACATGTTGACGCTGTATCAGTTACATGTTGCCGTTGTATCAGTTACACGTTGACGCTGTATCAGTTACATGTTGACGCTGTATCAGTCACATGTTGACGTTGTATCAGTCACATGTTGACGTTGTATCAGTTACACGTTGACGCTGTATCAGTTACATGTTGACGCTGTATCAGTCACATGTTGACGTTGTATCAGTCACATGTTGACGTTGTATCAGTCACATGTTGACGTTGTATCAGTCACATGTTGACGTTGTATCAGTCACATGTTGACGTTGTATCAGTCACATGTTGACGTTGTATCAGTCACATGTTGACGTTGTATCAGTCACATGTTGACGCTGTATCAGTCACATGTTGACGTTGTATCAGTTACACGTTGACGCTGTATCAGTTACATGTTGACGCTGTATCAGTCACATGTTGACGTTGTATCAGTTACACGTTGACGCTGTATCAGTTACATGTTGACGCTGTATCAGTCACATGTTGACGTTGTATCAGTCACATGTTGACGCTGTATCAGTCACATGTTGACGTTGTATCAGTCACATGTTGACGTTGTATCAGTCACATGTTGACGTTGTATCAGTCACATGTTGACGTTGTATCAGTTACATGTTGACGTTGTATCAGTCACATGTTGACGCTGTATCAGTCACATGTTGACGCTGTATCAGTCACATGTTGACGTTGTATCAGTTACACGTTGACGCTGTATCAGTTACATGTTGACGCTGTATCAGTCACATGTTGACGTTGTATCAGTTACATGTTGACGTTGTATCAGTCACATGTTGACGTTGTATCAGTCACACGTTGACGTTGTATCAGTCACACTTTGACGTTGTATCAGTCACATGTTGACGCTGTATCAGTCACACGTTGACGTTGTATCAGTCACACGTTGACGTTGTATCAGTTACATGTTGACGTTGTATCAGTTACACGTTGACGTTGTATCAGTCACACGTTGACGTTGTATCAGTTACACGTTGACATTGTATCAGTCACACGTTGACATTGTATCAGTCACATGTTGACGTTGTATCAGTTAATGTACATGCCATATCTTTAATAATATTACAGTAGTAGTATCTGTCACATACCATTGGTCTAGAATGATATTATAAAAGAAGCAACTCTTATGGCATATTGGACTATGTCCTAACTTGAGGTGTGTATACTGTAACTCAATGTAAATGGGAGAGTTGTGTGAATATCAGATTTACTCACAGATTTACTCACATTTACTCAAGCCTTTACTCAAGCCTTACAGGAATATACTTGCATTAATCAAGTATCTAAATATCAATAGAATTTCCATTATCTTAAAGCAGAATCTTGTCACATGTACATGTTGTCCAAGCATCAAAGCAGATGTCTTTTTCTAAACCTCGTTATCATACACACATCAGCAGCCCCCTGAGATCTCTCTCTCTCTCCAATAACTCAACATGAATCACTCTTAATGAAGTCACGAACTCAATCAGAGATTCTCCCAAACATAGCAGTGCTGCTCCAACCGTCAGACTTACAGTTGGAAGTCGGAAGTTTACATACACTTAGGTTGGAGTTATTAAAACTCATTTTTCAACCCATTCCACAAATTTCTTGTTAACAAACTATAGTTTTGGCGGGTCGGTTAGGACATCTACTTTGTGCATGACACAAGTAATTTTTCCAACAATTGTATACAGACAGATTATTTCACTTATAATTCACTGTATCACCATTCCAGTGTGTCAGAAGTTTACATACATTAAGTTGACTGTGCTTTTAAACAGCTTGGAAAATTCCAAAAAATGATGTAATGGCTTTAGAAGCTTCTGATGGGCTAATTGACATAATTTGAGTCAATTGGAGGTGAACCTGTGGATGTATTTCAAGGTCTACCTTCAAACCCAGTGCCGCTTTGCTTGACATCATGGGAAAATCAAAAGAAATTAGCCAAGACCTCAGAAAAAAATTTGTAGACCTCCACAAGTCTGCTTCATCCTTGGGAGCAATTTCCAAATGCCTGAAGGTACCACGTTCATCTGTACAAACAATTGTACACAAGTATAAACACCATGGGACCACACAGCCGTCATAACTCTCAGGAAGGAGACGCGTTCTGTCTCCTAGAGATTAACGTACTTTGGTGCGAGAAGTGCAAATCAATCCCAGAACAACAGCAAAGGACCTTGTGAAGATGCTGGAGGAAACAGGTTCAAAAGTATTTATATCCACAGTAAAACGAGTCCTATATCGACATAACCTGAAAAGCTGCTTAGCAAAGAAGAAGCCACTCCAAAACCGCCATAAAAAAAGCCAGACCACGGCTTGCAACTGCACATGGGGTCAAAGATCGTACTTTTTACTTTTTGGAGAAATGTCCTCTGGTCTGATGAAACAAAAATAGAACTGTTTGGCCATAATGACCATTGAAATGTTTGGAGGAAAAAGGTGGAGGCTTGCAAGCCGAAGAACCACATCCCAACCGTGAAGCACGGAGGTGGCAGCTTCATGTCCTGTGGGTGCTTTGCCGCAGGAGGGACTGGTGCACTTCACAAAATAGATGGCATCATGAGAAGGAATATTTTGTGGATATATTGAAGCAACATCTCAAGACATTGGTCAGGAAGTTAAAGCTTGGTTGCAAATGGGTCTTCCAAATGGACAATGACTCCAAGCATACTTCCAAAGTTGTGGCAAAATGGCTTAAGGACAACAAAGTCAAGGTATTGGAATGGCCATCACAAAGCCCTGACCTCAATCCTTTAGAGAATTTGTGAGCAGAACTGAAAAAGTGTGTGCGAGCAAAGAGGCCTACAAACCTGACTCAGTTACACCAGCTCTGTCAGGAGGACTGGGCCAACATTCACCCAAATTATTGTGGGAAGCTTGTGGAAAGCTACCTGAAATGTTTGACCCAAGTTAATCAATTTAAAGGCATTGCTACCAAATACTAATTGAGTGTGTGTAAACTTCTGACCCACTGGGAATTTGATGGGAAAAAACCCCTGAAATAAATCATTCTCTCTACTATTATTCTGACATTTCACATTCTTAAAATAAAGTGGTGATCCTAACTGACCTAAGACTGGGAATTTTTACTCAGATTAATTAAATGTCAGGAATTGTGAAAAACTGAGTTTAAATATATTTGGTGTATGTAAATTCCGACTTCAACTGTAGGTCTTAACGGCATAGACAACACCAAAATAATATCTCATCAACAATCTAAACCCGAGATGAGTTCATATTCCACGCCATCTGTTGTGAACATGTTATTCCATTTTATTAGATGGTATTAGATGCCGATCTTAAAATTGAATTCTGACGTACTGTACTGTACTGTACTGTATATGAGGATCTAGAGAACAGATGGTGTAGATAGAACATGGGCTCAGCTTGATTTTGGTCTACTTATGACTTTGGATAAGTCTCTTCTTAACCCTGCCTCACTTTTCTGAAAATATTAGCATATTAAAAGGGCAACAGTTTGACATCAGAATAGGTGACTTTGTAGAGTGTTTAGCAGTGATAGTATACACACACACAAACACACAAACCGCTTGGGGTTTTGCCAACAGTGGATTATTTCATGTTTAAACCCCTTATAGTTTTGTTATCAGTTTGTCGCAGACTCTTTTGTCACAGTGTGTTTGTGTGTGTGTTATTGCGGTGTGTTTAGTCGCGGTGCAGGTGCATGGAGGGATATTGGGCAAGTGAAGTTTTTCTCTGATGCTGAACACCTTGTCAGATGTCTTACATGAGGATGTGGGAAGAGGGAGAGAGGAAAGGAGGGAGGAATGACAGGGCTGAGAGAGTGTAGAGATGGCAAGAGAGAGGGTGGTTTTATGGGGAGAAGAGAGAGAGAGGAACGATAGGGCTGAGAGAGTGTAGAGATGGCAAGAGAGAGGTTAGTTTTATGGGGAGAAGAGAGAGAGAGGAACGACAGGGCTGAGAGAGACAGAGAGAGAGAGAGAGAGAGAGAGAGAGAGAAAAAGAGAGAGAAAAAGAGAGAGAAAAAGAGAGAGAAAAAGAGAGAAAAAGAGAGAGAAAAAGAGAGAGAAAAAGAGAGAGAAAAAGAGAGAGAAGAGAAGCTTTAGTGGTGAAGGGTTCAGGTAGATAAGACATGAAACAGTGGAACATCAGCAGAGAAACAAGAAAGATAGAGAGCTCCTAATCAGGGTTGGGGCCAATTCCATTTAAATTCAGGAGGTACACTGAAATTCCAATTTCAATAATTTTCAATTATAAAAATGTAGAATTGGAATATGATTTACTTTATGAATTGGCCAGAATAAAAAATGGAACTGAGCGCAACCCTGAGCTTAATTATGCAGCCAGCCAATACAATATCCAGTACAACATAATACGTTCACCAGAGTTCCTGAAACTTCAACATCAGGGACAACAGACTAGCTGCAGATGCATCTACAGTTCCTTGCAAAAGTATTCATCCCACTTGGCGTTTTTCCTATTTTGATGCATTACAACCTGTAATTTAAATGGATTTTTATTTGGATTTCATGTAATGGACATGCACAAAATACTCCAACTTGGTGAAGTGAAATTGAAAATTGTTTCAAAAGATTCTACAAAAATAAGAAATGCAAAAGTGGTGCGTGCATATCTATTCACCCCCTTTAATATGAAGCCCCTAAATAAGATCTGGTGCAACCAATTACCTTCAGAAGTTACATAGTTAGTTAAATAAAGTCCACCTGTGTGCAATCTAAGTGTCACATGATCTGTCACATGATCTCAGTGTATATATGCACCTGTTCTGAGAGGCCCCAGAGTCTGCAACACCACTAAGCAAGGGGCACCACCAAGCAAGCGGCACCATGAAGACCAGGTAGCTCTACAAACAGGTCAGGGACAAAGTTGTGTAGAAGTACAGATCAGGGTTGGGTTATAAAAAAATGTCAGAAGCTTTGAACATCCCACGGAGCACCATTAACTTCTTGAGTGTAGGAGGCAGTATTTTCATTTTTGGCTAAAAAAACGTACCCATTTGAAACTGCCTATTTCCCAGGCCCAGAAACTAGAATATGCATATAATTGTCAGATTAGGATAGAAAACTCTCTAACGATTTCAAAACACGATCGTCGTAAGAAGCGGACCAAAGCGCAGTGTGGTGTGAATGCATCATTTAATAGATGACAAAACACGAAGCAAACTGTACAAAAACAATAAACCAATAACGACCGTGAAGCTATCATAAGAACTGTGCTGACACAAGCAACTAACATAGACAATCACCCACAAACAAACAGTGAAACCCAGGCTACCTAAGTATGATTCTCAATCAGAGACAACTAATGACACCTGCCTCTGATTGAGAACCATACTAGGCCGAAACATAGAAATCCCCAAAATCATAGAAAAACAAACAGACTGCCCACCCCAACTCACGCCCTGACCATACTAAATAATGACAAAACAAAGGAAACAAAGGTCAGAACGTGACATTAGGATAGAAAACACTCTAAAGTTTCCAAAACTGTCAAAATATTGTCTGTGAGTATAACAGAACTGATATTGCAGGCGAAAACCTGAGGAAAATCTAACAAGGAAGTGCTGTTTTTCCTGAAAGCTCTCTGTTTCATTGGATGCCTTGCCTCCATTTAAAGGAATATCAACCAGATTCCTTTTTCCTATGGCTTCCCCAAGGTGTGAACAGTCTTTAGACATAGTTTCAGGCTTTTATTTTGAAAAATGAGCGAGAAAGAACCAATCGCGTCAGTGGATGGCTGGGTGCCAGCAGAGTTTTTAATGCGCAACAGCCATTTTCTCTCTCCTATGGAAGAAGCTACATTCCGGTTGACATATTATCAATTATATATTGTAAAAACAACCTGAGGATTGATTATAAAAAACATTTGACATGTTTCTACGACCATTTCGGATACTATTCGGAATTTTCGTCTGCGATGTCGTGACCGCTCGAGCCTGTAGATTTCTGAACATAATGCGCCAAACAAATGGAGGTATTTTGGATATAAAAATAATCTTTATGGAACAAAATGAACATTTTATTGTGTAACTGGGAATCTCGTGAGTGCAAATATCCGAAGATCATCAAAGGTAAGCGATTTAATTTATTGCTTTTATGATTTTCGTGACCAATCTACTTGGCTGCTAGCTGGTTGTAATATTTTGTCTACTGAGAGAGATGTTCTTACATTAACCAGTTGCATCTTTTATTATTTTTTTATTTTTTATTTTACCTTTATTTAACCAGGTAGGCAAGTTGAGAACAAGTTCTCATTTACAATTGCGACCTGGCCAAGATAAAGCAAAGCAGTTCGACAGATACAACAACACAGAGTCACACATGGAGTAAAACAAACATACAGTCAATAATAAAGTATAAACAAGTCTATATACAATGTGAGCAAATGAGGTGAGAAGGGAGGTAAAGGCAAAAAAGGCCTTGGTGGCAAGGTAAATACAATATAGCAAGTAAAACACTGGAATGGTAGTTTTGCAATGGAAGAATGTGCAAAGTAGAAATAAAAATAATGGGGTGCAAAGGAGCAAAATAAATAAATAAATTAAATACAGTTGGGAAAGAGGTAGTTGATAGGGCTAAATTATAGGTGGGCTATGTACAGGTGCAGTAATCTGTGAGCTGCTCTGACAGTTCGTGCTTAAAGCTAGTGAGGGAGATAAGTGTTTCCAGTTTCAGAGATTTTTGTAGTTCGTTCCAGTCATTGGCAGCAGAGAACTGGAAAGAGAGGCGGCCAAAGAAAGAATTGGTTTTGGGGGTGACTAGAGAGATATACCTGCTGGAGCGTGTGCTACAGGTGGGAGATGCTATGGTGACCAGCGAGCTGAGATAAGGGGGGACTTTACCTAGCAGGGTCTTGTAGATGACATGGAGCCAGTGGGTTTGGCGACGAGTATGAAGCGAGGGCCAGCCAACGAGAGCGTACAGGTCGCAATGGTGGGTAGTATATGGGGCTTTGGTGACAAAACGGATTGCACTGTGATAGACTGCATCCAATTTGTTGAGTAGGGTATTGGAGGCTATTTTGTAAATGACATCGCCAAAGTCGAGGATTGGTAGGATGGTCAGTTTTACAAGGGTATGTTTGGCAGCATGAGTGAAGGATGCTTTGTTGCGAAATAGGAAGCCAATTCTAGATTTAACTTTGGATTGGAGATGTTTGATATGGGTCTGGAAGGAGAGTTTACAGTCTAACCAGACACCTAAGTATTTGTAGTTGTCCACGTATTCTAAGTCAGAGCCGTCCAGAGTAGTGATGTTGGACAGGCGGGTAGGTGCAGGTAGCGATCGGTTGAAGAGCATGCATTTAGTTTTACTTGTATTTAAGAGCAATTGGAGGCCACGGAAGGAGAGTTGTATGGCATTGAAGCTTGCCTGGAGGGTTGTTAACACAGTGTCCAAAGAAGGGCCGGAAGTATACAGAATGGTGTCGTCTGCGTAGAGGTGGATCAGAGACTCACCAGCAGCAAGAGCGACCTCATTGATGTATACAGAGAAGAGAGTCGGTCCAAGAATTGAACCCTGTGGCACCCCCATAGAGACTGCCAGAGGTCCGGACAACAGACCCTCCGATTTGACACACTGAACTCTATCAGAGAAGTAGTTGGTGAACCAGGCGAGGCAATCATTTGAGAAACCAAGGCTGTTGAGTCTGCCGATGAGGATGTGGTGATTGACAGAGTCGAAAGCCTTGGCCAGATCAATGAATACGGCTGCACAGTAATGTTTCTTATCGATGGCGGTTAAGATATCGTTTAGGACCTTGAGCGTGGCTGAGGTGCACCCATGACCAGCTCTGAAACCAGATTGCATAGCAGAGAAGGTATGGTGAGATTCAAAATGGTCGGTAATCTGTTTGTTGACTTGGCTTTCGAAGACCTTAGAAAGGCATGGTAGGATAGATATAGGTCTGTAGCAGTTTGGGTCAAGAGTGTCCCCCCCTTTGAAGAGGGGGATGACCGCAGCTGCTTTCCAATCTTTGGGAATCTCAGACGACACGAAAGAGAGGTTGAACAGGCTAGTAATAGGGGTGGCAACAATTTCGGCAGATAATTTTAGAAAGAAAGGGTCCAGATTGTCTAGCCCGGCTGATTTGTAGGGGTCCAGATTTTGCAGCTCTTTCAGAACATCAGCTGAATGGATTTGGGAGAAGGAGAAATGGGGAAGGCTTGGGCGAGTTGCTGTTGGGGGTGCAGTGCTGTTGACAGGGGTAGGAGTAGCCAGGTGGAAAGCATGGCCAGCAGTAGAAAAATGCTTATTAAAATTTTCAATTATGGTGGATTTATCAGTGGTGACAGTGTTTCCTATCTTCAGTGCAGTGGGCAGCTGGGAGGAGGTGTTCTTAATCTCCATGGACTTTACAGTGTCCCAGAACTTTTTTGAGTTAGTGTTGCAAGAAGCAAATTTCTGCTTGAAAAAGCTAGCCTTGGCTTTTCTAACTGCCTGTGTATAATGGTTTCTAGCTTCCCTGAACAGCTGCATATCACGGGATCTCTAGGGGCGCTATTTCATTTTTGGATAAAAAACGTTCCCGTTTTAAGCGCGATATTTTGTCACGAAAAGATGCTCGACTATGCATGTTCTTGACAGTTTTGGAAAGAGTTTCAGAATCTGCAAAGATTTTGTCTGTAAGTGCCCCAGAACTCATTCTACAGGCGAAACCAAGATGATACATCAAACAGGAAATGAGCAGAATTTCTGAAGCTCTGTTTTCTAATGTCTCCTTATATGGCTGTGAATGCGACAGGAATAAGCTTAGACCTTCTGCCGTTTCCCCAAGATTTCGGCAGCATTGTGACGTATTTGTAGGCATATCATTGGAAGATTGGCCATAAGAGACTACATTTTCCAGGGGTCCGCCCGGTGTCCTTTGTCTAAATTTGTGCGTAATCTTCAGGTGCGGGCATTTTCTCCTGGGATTCAGGAGAGAAAGCACACTTCCACGAACGATATATCATCGAAGAGATATGTGAAAAACACCTTGAGGATTGATTCTAAACAACGTTTGCCATGTTTTCAGTCGATATTATGGAGTTAATTTGGAAAAAAGTTCGCGTTTTGAGGACTGAATTTTCGGGTTTTTTTGGTAGCCAAATGTGATGTACAAAACGGAGCTATTTCTAATACACAAAGAATCTTTTTGGAAAAACTGAGCATCTGCTATCTAACTGAGAGTCTCCTCATTGAAAACATCTGAAGTTCTTCAAAGGTAAATTATTTTATTTGAAGGCTTTTATGTTTTTGTTGAAATGTTGCGTGCTGGATGCTAACGCTAATGCCAACGCTAAATGCTAACGCTAAATGCTACGCTAGCTAGCTACTTTTACACAAATGATTGTTTTCCTATGGTTGAGAAGCATATTTTGAAAATCTGAGATGACAGTGTTGTTTACAAAATGCTAAGCTTGAGAGATGGCATATTTATTTCATTTCATTTGCGATTTTCATGAATAGTTAACGTTGCGTTATGCTAATGAGCTTGCTGATAGATTTACACAATCCTGGATACAGGGGTTTTTTCATAGCTAAACGTGACGCAGAAAACGGAGCGATTTGTCCTAAACAAATAATCTTTCAGGAAAAACTGAACATTTGCTATCTGAGAGTCTCCTCATTGAAAACATCTGAAGTTCTTCAAAGGTAAATGATTTTATTTGAATGCTTTTCTGTTTTTTTGTGTAAATGTTGCCAGCTGAATGCTAATGCTAAATGCTACGCTAAATGCTACGTTAGCCATCAATACTGTTACACAAATGCTTGTTTTGCATTGGTTGAGAAGCATATTTTGAAAATCTGAGATGACAGTGTTGTTAACAAAAGGCTAAGCTTGAGAGCTAGCATATTTATTTCATTTCATTTCCGATTTTCATGAATAGTTAACGTTGCGTTATGGTAATGAGCTTGAGTCTGTATTCACGATCCCGGATCCGGGATAGGGAGATCAGAAAGGTTAACGCTTGGTATGCTTTCGCCGAAAAGCTTTATTGAAATGTGACACGCCATGTGGATTAACAACAAGCTAAGCTGTGTTTTGCTATATTGCACTTGTGATTTCATGAAAATTAAATATTTTTTGTAATTGAATTTGAATTTTGCGCTCTGCAATTCAGCAGATATTGCTGAAAATGATCCCGGTAACGGGATGGATGCACCAAGAAGTTAAATCCATTATTAAAAAACGGAAAGAAAACAAACCTGCCAAGAGAGGGCCGCCCACAAAAACTCACGGCCCAGGCAAGGAGGGCATTAATTAGAGGCAACAAAGTTACCAAAGAAACCCTGAAGGAGCTGGAAAGCTCCACAGTGGAGATTGGAGTATCTGTCCATAGGACCACTTTAAGCCGTACACTCCACAGAGCTGGGCTTTATGGAAGAGTGGCCAGAAAAAACACATTACTTGAAGAAAATAATAAGCTAACACGTTTGGTATTCGCCAAAAGGCACTTGGGAGACTCCTCAAACTTATGAAAGATGGTACTCTGGTCATATGAGACTAGTATTGAGCTCTTTGGCCATCAAGCAAAACACTATGTCTGGCGCAAACACAACACCTCTCATCACCCCGAGAACAACATCCCCACCATGAAGCGTGGTTGTGGCAGCATCATGCTGTGGGGATGTTTTTCATCGGCAGGGACTGGGAAACTGGTCAGAATTGAAGGAATGATGGATGGCACTAAATACAGGGAAATTCTTGAGGGAAACCTGAGACTGGAACGGTGGTTCACCTTCCAGCAGGACAATGACCCTAAGCATTTTGCTAAAGCAACACTCAAGTTATTTAACTTCTTGGTGACAGGGGGCAGTATTTTCACGTCTGGATGAAATGCATGCCCAAATTCAACTGCCTGCTACTCATCCCCAGAAGATAAGATATGCATATCATTAGTAGATCTGGATAGAACACTCTGAAGTTTCTAAAACTGTTTGAATCATGTCTGTGAGTATAACATAACTTATTTAGCAGGCGAAACCCTGAGGCGCGTGACCAGAAAGCTTGCTACAGTTTGTTTTCCTCCTCCACAGATCATCCCGTCTTCAATTTGATCAATTATTTACGTTAAAAAAATACGTAAAGTTGTATTACAAAAGTAGTTTGAAATGTTTTGGCAAAGTTTACAGGTAACTTTTGAGATATTTTGTAGTCACGTTGCGCAAGTTGGAACCGGTGTTTTTCTGGATCAAACGCGCCAAATAAATGGACATTTTGGATATATATTGACAGACTTAATCGAACAAAAGGACTATTTGTGATGTTTATGGGACATATTGGAGTGCCAAAAAAAGAAATTTGTCAAAGGTAAGGCATGAATTATATTGTTATTTCTGCGTTTTGTGTCGCGCCTGCAGGGTTAAAATATGGTTTCTCTCTTTGTTTACGGAGGTGCTATCCTCAGATAATAGCATCGTTTGCTTTCGCCGAAAAGCCTTTTTGGAATCTGATATGTTGGCTGGATTCACAACAAGTGTAGCTTTAATTTGCTATCTTGCATGTGTGATTTAATGAAAGTTTGAATTTTAAAGTAATTTATTTGAATTTGGCGCTCTGCATTTTCCCTGGCTTTTGGCCAGGTGGGACGCTAATCTGTGGTATGACTTAAAGATTGTTGTACACCAGCGGAACCCATCCAACTTGAAGGAGCTGGAGCAGTTTTGCCTTGAAGAATGGGCAAAAATCCCAGTGGCTAGATGTGCCAAGCTTATAGAGACATACCCCAAGAGACTTGCAGCTGTAATTGCTGCAAAAGGTGGCTCTACAAAGTATTGACTTTGGGGGGGTGAATAGTTATGCACGCTCAAGTTTTCTGTTTTTTTTTGTCTTATTTCTTATTTATTTCACAATCCAAAATATTTTGCATCTTCAAAGTTGTAGGCATGTTGTGTAAATCAAATGATACAACCCCCTAAAATATATTTTTTAATTCCAGGTTGTCAGGCAAAAAAATAGGAAAAATGCCAAGGGGGTGAATACTTTCGCAAGCCACTGTAGAATAGAACAATGTAGATGGATGGGAGACCATGAAGTAACAGCAGCCTCTCGCTGTGTCAATGCACAGTCTCTGATGCAGTCTTCAGAGAACACCATAGAAACAGAATGACTAAAGCTGCTATCTGCAGGGGGCGTGAGGACATGTGATGTCATGTCATGGTGAAGGAATATTAAATACAGCCACACTTTGAGATTGTGTTTTTGTGACTGTCAGGGTGTGTTTGTTTGAGACTGTGATTATGTCAGTGTGTTGGGGGTGTGTTTGTGTATGCATCTGTGAGACAGTACGCAGTGTGTGAATGTGTGTGTGACAGTATATATGCACTCTGTGTGGGTGTGTTTCTATACGACTGGCCGTCTGTCTGATTTGTGTGTGTTTCTGTATGACTGGCCGCTGTCTGATCTGTGTGTGATTCTGTACGACTGGCCGCTGTCTGATCTGTGGGAGTCTTTTTCTCAGCATTTTGGGACACAATTCCATTCTAATTCCCTGAACATCCAAAACGATAATCCCAAAAATATTAAAACTTTTTTTTTTGTCTACAGTTCCCCCAGTTCACAGAGAAGAAAAAGTCAAGTCATGACAAAGCAGAATTACAGACAGATGGATAGATAGATAGGTATCTTCATCTGTGTGATTCCTCTTCTCTCAATGCCGCTGCTATATAATTACAGAGCGATAGAGACCTAGAGTCTCAGTGGCTCTGTCTGTCAGTGTGAGTCCTTCTGTGAGTCCATCTCCCGTCTGTCAGTGTTTCTGTCTGTACTGTAAGTCTTCAGTGTCGTAGCAGAGGCTTCCTCGTCAGTGGCTGTAAAGAGGAGGAGGTGGCTGAGGTAACATTAGCCATGGCCATCTGACAGGGGCATAGATCATCCAGAGAGAGAAGGAGGGAGAGGGGGAGGGAAGGAGGGAAAGAAAGAAAGAGGGAGTGGGAGGAAGAGAGATAAAGAGGTAGAAGGGGAGGGAGGGAGAGAGAGAAAGAGGTAGAAGGGGAGGGAGGGAGAGAGAAAGCGGTAGAAGGGGAGAGAGGGAGAGAGAGAAAGCGGTAGAAGGGGAGGGAGGGAGAGAGAGAAAGAGGGAGAGAGTGACGTCCATAGAGAGAAGGGGGACAGACATGGTAAAAGGTAAAAGGACTAAAACTCCTGTCTCTTTCACACTTGACAGATGACGTCAACGAAAAACAAATCAATATAAAGACAACCTGCCAGTGACAAGTCTGATTCCTCTCTTACAGTCCCCTACTCTCTCCTCCCTCACTATGACCTGGTGCTGCTACAATACCCTTAGGGACACTGAGATACACACTGGTGTCACTACCAGCTCAGACCACAAGAGGCCCTGTGGGCCCTCTGCTCTCTAATTCAATGTGGGTGCATCTCAACAGCACAACAGATCCTCCTCTCCGTCATCTGTACTGATTTGAGAAAACAGCGTAGTCGATTCTTACAGAACATTGACTTTCCACCTTTCAAGTTATTTAATATCAGTACAGATGGACAGGAGTTGATGACTTGCCTAAAAAAAATAAATTATGAAGCCGTTTTAGACTGTTGCATCTTCTGTGTGATTGAGGAAAGGAGAGGAGGCAGAGGAGTACATTACCATGATAGTTGTCACAACGACTGTCCTGTTCTCAATGTTTGTGCTGTCGTTAGACAACAGCACCTCATTCTGGACCAGAACCAGTTTGTCAATGTCGTTCCAGTAGCCAATCTGAGAGAGGAAAGGGAGAGGTGAAAACTAGACAAAACTGCATTTTCATAAAGCCCAAATAATATCTCCGACATGCCTGTGTGTCTATTCCTACCCGTTGTGGTTCGTTGCTCTTCAGTTCAAACATGTCCATGGTGTAGTTGACTCTGCGGCCGTAGTGGTCAAACTGTATGTTACCTGTTAGACCCTGGATACGCACCTGGAGACAGGACAACAGAGAACACAGGTCAGAACAAAGAGCAATAAGGAACACAAAGGACCAAAGAATACCTGTTTGAGTGTGCGTTCCATGTCTATGCCCTGGTTCCAGGGAGCAGCTGGGTTGGCCAGACAGTCTCCAGCATTTCCTCTACGGGAGATGTCTATCTTCTGACGACGCAGGTTCCTGAAGGCCTCGGCCATCACCAACACCCCGTCATACGTCAGAGACGAGGTGTACTGGGGAGAGAGGAGAGGGAAGAGGAGGAAAAGGAGGAGGGAGAAAGAGTTTATTAGATGATTTTACATCAACAGCGTAGAGCCTTTAACAGACATGATGAAGCCTGTTTTAGGAATCAGGAAATGCCTGTTTCATGCTATGGGTTCCTCTCTTGACAAAACACTGGATTAGTTATGTACAAAATAAGTCCCATCTATGTGAATGAATGGATCCCCATGAGACCCATCTGCGCCAGTAAGATCATGATTTGAGAGATGAGGTCTTCGGAGGAGGCTTATCTGACTGACAGCTCTGTAACAGGTAAGACACGTAGCACTATGGAGGTATTCACACACAGCAGGGAGACCTCACAACACACACACACACACACACACACACACACACACACACACACACACACGCGCGCACACACACTGCTACAGAGGCAGTCAAAGCCACAGCAGGAAACATTCACATCATGACAGAGACCAAACTGAGGAGGAGAAGAGAAGAGGAGGAGAGGAAGGATGAGGGGATGATAAACTCAGGGGACGCACTTCACATCAGGTCAGTGTCACTCTGACATGTCTTCCTTTCCTTTCTCACTCTGTGTGTTGGGGTGGTTATATACCATGCCGTTTTGTCGATCTTCTCTTGATATTTTCTCAGGGCTTTCTTTGAGAACTGACATGCTTGTTCTTCTGTGACCCTGAAAGTCTTAATACTCCTTGACAGGTATTAATAAAACACAACCTGTCCTTAGTTCTAACATTGTAATTGATTGTGATTGATGATGATACATAAAGCTGCCCATTTAATTGTACGGAAAGGGCCTTGTCATTCACTAATGAAGTACACATCTATATCCCGCTGACTGGACAGAGAAATGTTTGTTATTTTGGTCTTGAAAGGTGTCTCCAATAATGGTTTGATGTCAGCATATGACATTTGGTTTCATAGCATATTCCAGAAACAGAATACTGAGAATGACAAACTCAAAATCTCACTACACTTACACCAGTGGAGGCTCCCCAGAGGAGGAAGGGGAGGACCATTCACTCCAGTGAATTCCACAAAATGTTTAATTGCAAGACATTTAAAAAGTTATGTTTAGATAAAACTATAATAAATATAATCACGTCACCAAATAACTGATTAAAATACACTATTTTGCAAAGAAGGTCTACAGTAGCCTCAACAGCAGTCTGTAGGGTAGCACCATGGTGTAGCTGGAGGACAGCTAGCTTCCGTCCTCCTCTGGATACATTGACTTCAATAGAAAACTCTGAGGCGTCCTCCAGCCCAGTGGCGTAGCCTTGGCCTACCTAGTTTGATCTCAGGGCTACCCCAAAAATGCCCCAGAAATGATAAAATGTGAATTGTGTAATATTTTTTACATTTTTAAAAGAACCGCATGTGAGAAGTATTTTCTATGGGTCATTTTATTATAATGTAACAAAGAAATGTGCCGCGACAATCAAGTTGGCTTCCGACTATTTGTTACATTTAAAAAAAATCATACAGGGGTTTCCCTCAACAACCTGGCAATGTCACGTGGCTAAACTTTGTAGTGCATAGGCTAGCAAGCTCTACCACGCTAGTTTACTGGAATTGACTCACCAGCCAAGGTAATTTAGTAGTTCTAGCATTGGCAAACCAAATGTTGATCGCTAGGTTTTTGAGGCAAAGGAGTGTGTTCCAGAATCAATCTACTGATAGCTTCCAGAATAAGACATTAACAGGTGGGGTCAGGATAGAAACAATCGCAATTGCCATCACAACAGCCAATGCCACATTGAGCCAGGCATACTTGCCTACCCCACCGTCTCCTCTCGTTCTTGATACTGCGGGCGGGGGTGACCCTGCAGTAGGTCCACCGACAGATGTGTCTGCCGTTGATGAACCAGCCTGTCAACCAAAGCTAGCAAAGTCCCCTTCAAGTATGATAAATGGCAAATCACGCTGCTTCTCTTCAAGGTGGTATGACCAGTTCGTGTGGATTGAGTATAGTAAAGCAAAAGGTTGTACGTTTTGTAGGCACTTTCCTGGGGCAAATGTCAAATTCAGATTTATACGAGATGGATTTAAAAACTGGAAACTCACAACAAATGCTTGCTGCAAACACAGGAATAGCAAATTACATTCTAATGTCCTTGCAAAATGTGAATCCTACAAGGCGACCCATGGGCCTAGAAGTCGTGGGACTGTGTTGAACCAAATACATGGTGATGCCTAGAAGTCGTGGGACTGTGTTGAACCAAATACATGGTGATGCCTAGAAGTCGTGGGACTGTGTTGAACCAAATATATGGTGATGCCTAGAAGTCGTGGGACTGTGTTGAACCAAATACATGGTGATGCCTAGAAGTCGTGGGACTGTGTTGAACCAGATACATGGTGATGCCTAGAAGTCGTGGGACTGTGATGAACCAAATACATGGTGATGCCTAGAAGTCGTGGGACTGTGTTGAACCAAATATATGGTGATGCCTAGAAGTCGTGGGACTGTGTTGAACCAGATACATGGTGATGCCTAGAAGTCGTGGGACTGTGTTGAACCAGATACATGGTGATGCCTAGAAGTCGTGGGACTGTGTTGAACCAAATATATGGTGATGCCTAGAAGTCGTGGGAATGTGTTGAACCAAATACATGGTGATGCCTAGAAGTCGTGGGACTGTGTTGAACCAGATACATGGTGATGCCTAGAAGTCGTGGGACTGTGTTGAACCAGATACATGGTGATGCCTAGAAGTCGTGGGACTGTGATGAACCAAATACATGGTGATGCCTAGAAGTCGTGGGACTGTGTTGAACCAAATACATGGTGATGCCTAGAAGTCGTGGGACTGTGTTGAACCAAATACATGGTAATGCCTAGAAGTCGTGGGACTGTGTTGAACCAAATACATGGTGATGCCTAGAAGTCGTGGGACTGTGTTGAACCAGATACATGGTGATGCCTAGAAGTCGTGGGACTGTGTTGAACCAGATACATGGTGATGCCTAGAAGTCGTGGGACTGTGTTGAACCAGATACATGGTGATGCCTAGAAGTCGTGGGACTGTGTTGAACCAGATACATGGTGATGCCTAGAAGTCGTGGGACTGTGTTGAACCAAATACATGGTGATGCCTAGAAGTCGTGGGACTGTGATGAACCAAATACATGGTAATGCCTAGAAGTCGTGGGACTGTGATGAACCAAATACATGGTGATGCCTAGAAGTCGTGGGACTGTGATGAACCAAATACATGGTGATGCCTAGAAGTCGTGGGACTGTGTTGAACCAGATACATGGTGATGCCTAGAAGTCGTGGGACTGTGTTGAACCAAATATATGGTGATGCCTAGAAGTCGTGGGACTGTGTTGAACCAAATACATGGTGATGCCTAGAAGTCGTGGGACTGTGTTGAACCAGATACATGGTGATGCCTAGAAGTCGTGGGACTGTGTTGAACCAGATACATGGTGATGCCTAGAAGTCGTGGGACTGTGTTGAACCAAATATATGGTGATGCCTAGAAGTCGTGGGACTGTGTTGAACCAGATACATGGTGATGCCTAGAAGTCGTGGGACTGTGTTGAACCAGATACATGGTGATGCCTAGAAGTCGTGGGACTGTGTTGAACAAGATACATGGTGATGCCTAGAAGTCGTGGGACTGTGTTGAACCAAATACATGGTGATGCCTAGAAGTTGTGGGACTGTGATGAACCAAATACATGGTGATGCCTAGAATTCGTGGGACTGTGATGAACCAGATACATGGTGATGCCTAGAAGTCGTGGGACTGTGTTGAACCAAATACATGGTGATGCCTAGAAGTCGTGGGACTGTGATGAACCAAATACATGGTGATGCCTAGAAGTCGTGGGACTGTGTTGAACCAAATACATGGTGATGCCTAGAAGTCGTGGGACTGTGATGAACCAAATACATGGTGATGCCTAGAAGTCGTGGGACTGTGTTGAACCAAATACATGGTGATGCCTAGAAGTCGTGGGACTGTGTTGAACCAAATACATGGTGATGCCTAGAAGTCGTGGGACTGTGTTGAACCAGATACATGGTGATGCCTAGAAGTCGTGGGACTGTGTTGAACCAGATACATGGTAATGCCTAGAAGTCGTGGGACTGTGTTGAACCAAATACATGGTGATGCCTAGAAGTCGTGGGACTGTGTTGAACCAAATACATGGTAATGCCTAGAAGTCGTGGGACTGTGTTGAACCAGATACATGGTGATGCCTAGAAGTCGTGGGATTGTGTTGAACCAAATACATGGTAATGCCTAGAAGTCGTGGGACTGTGATGAACCAGATACATGGTGATGCAAACATGGATTTTATAGAAAGAAACCGTACACATGTTAAAGTGGTCATAGATATGGTCCTAATGTGTGTAAAGCAGGATATTCCACTCAGAGGGCATAGAGAAACCGAAAAGGCAATCAACAAAGGTAACTTTTTTGAAATCTTCAATTTCATGTCAAAGTATGACTCAGAAATACAAAACAGGCTTAATGAGCTACCTCGCAATGCCACGCTTCTGAGCCCCGAAATTCAGAACGAGTTGCAGCATCATTGTTACTGTGGAGAATAAAAAATGAAGTTCATTCTGCCACACTAGCAGATGAATATAAAGATCAATCTAAACTAGAAATTCTTGCTGTGTGCATCCGATACATTCATGCTGAAATGATTAAAGAAAGAGCTGTTGGGTTTATGGAAACCGCTGATTTGTCTGTGTTGCAACCCCTGGAGTTGGATCCCACTCTGTGTGGGTTTTGTTTCGATGGCGCTTCAGTCATGTCAGGGAACAGAGGAGGGGTACATGCCCTACTAAAGCAAACGTTTAAGCAAGCTGTGTCGGGACGTCAGTACTTTCTTTGACACAGTAAACCAGCTGCACACATTTATGAGTGGATCCCAAAGACATGCTCCATTCATGAAGTACAGAAAGAGTTGCATCCCGATAGACCATGTATCGAGCTAGAAAGATCCACGGATATACGGTGGAGTTAAAAATCAGTGTCTGTGAGTAAAGTGCTGTTACTGCTAGATGTCATTTTAGAGGTTCTTGCAGAGTTTCCAGAGGCTTGTGGACAAACCAAATTAGAAGCCGATGCCCTCTTACAACAAATCCAGAACAATACGTTTTTATTCCTGTTAGTCCCATTTAGTAAATTGTTTGACACTAGTGATTTTGCTACGAAGGGATTACAAAGCTCTACATTATCTGTGATGGACGGTATTGGTTTAATTGAAATCCTCAAAAGCAGCTTTTCTACATTCAGAGAACTCAGGGGAGACTTTGATAAAGTTCTCAAGCTAACTAAAGAGATAACGATTAATCATGATATTAGTAATTGGGATGTGAAGACATCACGGCAACGAAAACTGCCTGTAAAAAACTTCACTGGAAAACATCCAGCATAAAGAGTGACAGTGACCTGAGGCAACTTTGCAACAATATTCTAGACAGACAGATTACTGTGTTGAACTCAGAATTTCAAGAAGACACATACGGGATCATGCAAGCAGCAGCCTCCTTTTCCAAAGAATCCCAAACCTGCGGCCTTAAAGAGCAGCTGAAGACCACATGCGACCATTATGCAATGTCAATTGAGGATGCTGAATTCACTGTTCTTATTCAGCAGAGTTGCAAAATGATCATGGGAAAGAGTGACATCTCCTCCATAATGAGTGTACTTGACAGTTGCCCTGATGATATTTTCCCTAATATAAACTCTCTGTTAAGGATCATTGTCACACTTCCAATGACATCATGCAGTGTGGAGAGACTTTTCTCAACAACAACTAGGATAAAAAAATCATCTTCGCACATCAATGACAAGCGCCCGGCTGAACCACTTCCGTTTGCTGTCTTTAGAGCGTCAACTAACAGATACATTGGATTGTGATGAAATCATCACCATATTCAACTCAAAGCCTCGCCGTCTGCACCTTGTGATGTAGGTCATGCCTTATGATACGTCTATTAAAGGTAAGGTACCATTTCATAGTACTACCACCTGCCATGGTATAAATTGTAACATCAAATATAGGCTTGTTTGCCCATTGAGATTAAAGTGCGTCTGAAGATTAGTTTTTTTGTTGTTGGCAATTTGGCAACTGGTCTAAAATGACTGTCTTATTTTAATATGCTGGGATAGGTAAATATTTGTACATGTAACGAGGTTGCTCCAAGTGCTATGACCTAGTATAAAATGATTGTATTACGAAATAATATATGGTACACGTCGCAAAATAAATTAAATGAAGTAGAAAAAAGGAATATCCACAATTTTCTAGGCCTATCCCCCCAAAAAGATCTGTCTACGCCCCTGCTCCAGCCTATCAGAGCTCTTGTAGCATGAACTGACATGTTGTCCACCCAATCAAAGGACCAGAGAATTAATATAGTACAGAAAGCATATGCTACAGCTATCTAGCACTGCAGTGTTTAAAATGTGGTGAGTAGTTGAGAGAGAAAGACAACAGTTGAACAGTTTTGAACAAATTAATTTCTTCCAAAATGACAAAGCAAGAGAGTAATAGAGAGATATTGTCATTTTTTTTTCTCACTTTCAGTTTCACTTACTTAGCTAGCAAAGGCAGCTAGCTAGTTTAGCCTACTGAAACACTCTGCTCAGAGCGATGCTATGTTAGCCAGCTGGCTATGACTTTCCAACACAACACTGCAACTCTTCCATGTCAATGTAAGCTTTTGGTATTACTAATGGCATTACATTGGTCTAATGATTACACCCTATAGCAGCTAGATGCAGGCAAGCGTGTGCAAGGCGGTATTGAATGTCACTGTCTGTCCATGTGTCACTGCCTGTCACCTCAAATGTGTCTCTCGACCTGTGTTCACCTACTTACTGTACGTTGTAAACTTTCATTCATATGCTAGGTTGCAGCAACCTCATGGTGGGTATAGGGGAATTTTGAGTATCATGTAGTAGCCTAAACCTATCTATGTTACATTGAACTGGGTGAATGGAATATAAATGACAGTCATTCAATATGCTGTAACAGAAATAAGGCCATGCTCATGAAAAAAAACATCCTCCCTAATTTTAAAAACGGCACTGACCTAGTCATCCTAGGGCAGAGCTAGTCATCATAGGGCAGAGCTAGTCATCCTAGGGCAGGGCTAGTCATCCTGGGGCAGGGCTAGTCATCCTAGGGCAGAGCTAGTCATCATAGGGCAGAGCTAGTCATCCTGGGGCAAGGCTAGGGCTAGTCATCATAGGGCAGAGGTAGTCATCCTAGGTTAGGGCTAGTCATCATAGGGCAGAGCTAGTCATCCTAGGTTAGGGCTAGTCATCATAGGGCAGAGCTAGTCATCCTAGGTTAGGGCTAGTCATCATAGGGCAGAGCTAGTCATCCTAGGGCAGGGCTAGGCATCCTAGGGCAGGGCTAGGCATCATAGGGCAGGGCTAGTCATCATAGGGCAGAGCTAGTCATCCTAGGGCAGGGCTAGTCATCCTAGGGCAGGGCTAGTCATCCTAGGACAGAGCTAGTCATCATAGGGCAGGGCTAGTCATCCTAGGGCAGGGCTAGTTATCCTAGGGCAGGGCTAGTCATCCTAGGGCAGGGCTAGTCATCCTAGGGAAGAGCTAGTCATCCTAGGGCAGGGCTAGTCATCCTAGGGCAGGGCTAGTCATCCTAGGGCAGAGCTAGTCATCCTAGGGCAGAGCTAGTCATCCTAGGGCAGGGCTAGTCATCCTAGGGCAGGGCTAGTGCATCTTAGTGCAAAGCGTGCTGGATGAATACTTAATGCTGAGATGGACAACCATGGAGATATGGAGAGAGAGAGATTGAAGGTGTAAACGTAATGTAAACTTGAAGGTGAAAATCTAAATAGCATATTTTACCATATAGCTTCCCTATCAAAACAAAACATGTCAAGCAGACAACATAAGAACACAAAAACCAAAGAAAGAAATTGAGAAACCTACCCAACCAAAAACATAGAGACTCAGAAAACCTGAGCCTCCGCCTTCACTATGGTGAATCTGTAACGATGTACGCTGAGAGTCGGGAAGCAAGTTAAGGGAGTGAATATTTAATAAATAAACAGAACATCATGCAAAACACGAAACACAAACGGCACACAGACAGGAAACAGAAACAATAACGCCTGGGGAAGGAACCAAAGGCAGTGACATAAATAGGGCAGGTAATCAAGGAGGTGATGGAGTCCAGGTGAGTGTCAATAAGCGCTGGTGTGCGTGACGAGGTGTGTGTAATAATCAGCAGTCTGGTGACCTAAAACCCAGAGAGGGAGTATACGTGACAGAATGACTAAAACAATATAGAAATACACTACGGAAAGCAGATCAGAAATCAGCTTAATAATGTAATTGAAGAATCCATAGAATCTAACCGCTTCTTGGAAAATTGGAACTTACTAAACAAACAACAACACAAAGAGTTATCTATCCAAAACGAAGATGAAGAACAAATACCTAAAACATATTAATGATCAAATAGAAATATTAGACTCACCTATTAAAGACTACCAGAATCCACTGGATTCTCCAATGATATTGAATGAACTACAGGACAAAATACAAACCCTCCAACCCCAAAAAGCATGTGGTGTTGATGGTATCCAGATCACAAATTCCAATTGGCTATACTTAGACTCTTTAATATCATCCTCAGCTCTGGCATCTTCCCCAAAATGTCACCCCAATGACTCCGGTGGGATACAGCATACGTCAACAGCAACCTTTGGGAAATCCTCTACATTATCATTAACAGCAGACTCATATAATTCCTCAGTAAAAACAATGTACTGAGCAAATGTCAAATTGGCTTTTTACCAAATTACCATATGGCAAACCACATATTCACCCTGCACACCCTAAGTGACAAACAAACAAACAAAAAAAAGGCATAGTCTTCTCATGGTTTGATGATTTCCAAAAAGTGTTTGACTCAATTTGGCATGACGGTCTGCATTTCAAATTGATGGAAAGCGGTGTTGGGAGAAAAACATACAACAATATAAATTCCAGATACACAAACAACAAGTGTGCGGTTAAAATTGGCAAAGAAATACACACATTTATTTCCACATTCCGTGGGGTGAGACAGGGATGCAGTTTGAGCACCCCACCCTCTTCAACATATACATTGCATTCAGAAAGTATTCAGACCCCTTTTTCCACATTTTGCTACGTTACAGCCTTATTCTAAAATTGATTAAATACATTTTGTTCCTCATCAATCTACACACAATACTCCACAACGACAAAGCAGAAACAGGTATTTAGAAATGTTTGCAAATGTATTACAAATAATAAACAGAAATACCTTCTTTTATGTAAGTTTTCAGACCTTTTACTATGAGACTCGAAATTGATTTCAGATGCATCCTGTTTCCATTGAACATCCTTGAGATGTTTCTACAACTTGATTGGAGTCCACCTGTGGTAAATTCAATTGATTGGACATGATTTGGAAAGGCACACACCTGTCTATATAAGGTCCCACAGATGATGTGCATGTCAGAGCAAACACCAAGCCATGAGGTGGAAGGAATTGTCCTTAGAGCTCCGAGACAGGATTGTGTCGAGGCACAGATCTGCAGCATTGAAGGTCCCCAAGAACATAATGGCCTCCATTATTCTTAAATGGAAGAAGTTTGGAACCACCAAGACTCTTCCAGAGCTGGCCACTCGGCCAAACTGAACAATCGGGGGAGAAGGGCCTTTGTCAGGGAGGTGACCAAGAACCTGATGGTAACTCTGACAGAGCTCTAGAGTTCCTCTGTGGAGATGGGTGAATTTTCCAGAAGGACAAACATCTCTGCAGCACTTCACCATTTAGGCCTTTATGGTAGAGTGGCCAGACGGAAGCTACTCCTCAGTAAAAGGCACATGACAGCCTGTTTAGAGGCACTTAAAGACTCTCTGCTGCTTTTTAATGATTTGTTATTCTCATCTCTTACTTTTTGGGGGGATTTTCTTAAAACTGAATTGTTGTTTAACTTTTTATGGCTGCAGGGGCCGTATTGAGTAGCTTGGATGAAAAGGTGCCCATTGTAAACGGCCAGCTCCTCAGTCTCAGTTGCTAATATATGCATATTATTATTAGTATTGGATAGAAAACACTCTAAAGTTTCCAAAACTGTCAAAATATTGTCTGTGAGTATAACAGAAGTGATATTGCAGGCGAAACCCAGAGGAAAATCAAAACAGGATTTGGCTTCTATTTTGAAAACTCCATGTCCCATAGCCTCCCTTTGCTGGATTTAAAGGGATATGAACCAGATTCCTTTTCCTATCGCTTCCTCAAGTTGTCAACAGTCTTCAAACATAGTTTCAGGCTTTTATTTTGAAAAATTAGCCAGAACGATAACATCGTGTCAAGTTTTGCTTGACAGAGTTTGGATAGGTATTGCTTTTCCCTCTCCTACTGTGAAAGACATTTTCGGTTGATATATTATCAATTATATATTTTAAAAACAACCTCAGGATTGATTAGAAAAAACGTTTGACATGTTTCTGTGGACATTATGGAAACTATTTGGAATTTTCGTCTGCGTTGTCGTGACCGCTCTTTCCTGTGGATTTCTGAACATAACGCGCCAAATAAACGGAGGTATTTTGGATATAAAAATAATCTTTATGGAACAAAAGGAACATTTGTTGTGTAACTGGGAGTCTCGTGAGTGAAAACATCCGAAGATCATCAAAGGTAAACTATTAATTTGATTGCTTTTCTGATTTTCGTGACCAAGCTACCTGATGCTAAGTGTACTTAATGTTTTGTCGTGCGATCGATAAACTTACACAAACGCTTGGATTGCTTTCGCTGTAAAGCATATTTTCAAAATCTGACACAACAGGTGGATTAACAAAAGGCTAAGCTGTGTTTTCCTATATTGCACTTGTGATTTCATGAATATAAATATTTGTAGTAATATTTATTGAATGTAGCGCTATGCTATTCAGCGGTTGTTGATGACACTTATCCCGATAGTGGGATTGCAGCCATAACAAGTTAAGGGCTCGTAAGTAAGCATTTCAATGTAAGGCCTATACCTGTTGTATGTGCCAAGTGACAAATACAATTTGATTTGATTTGAGACCATGAGAAACAAGATTCTTTGGTCTGATGAAACCAAGATTGAACTCTTTGTCCTGAATGCCATGTGTCATGTCTGGAGGAAACCTGGCACCATCCCTATGGTGAAGCACGGTGGTGGCAGCATCATGCTGTGGGGATGTTTTTCAGCGGCAGGGACTGGGAGACTAGTCAGGATCGAGGCAAAGATGAACGGAGCAAAGCACAGAGAGAGCCTTGATGAAAACCTGCTTCAGAGCACTCAGGACATTGACTGGGGTGAAGGTTCACCTTCCAACAGGACAACGACCCAAAGCACACACTCAAGACAACGCAGGAGTGGCTTTGGGACAAGTCTCTGAATGTCCTTGAGTGGCCCAGCCAGAGCCTGGACTTGAACCCGATCGAACATCTCTGGAGAGACGTGAAAATAGCTGTGCATAGTGTAACACTTACTGTTAATTTTTTATTGTTTATTTTACTTTTGTTTAATGTCTATTTCACTTGCATGTCCATGTAACATATGTTTCCCATGCCAATACAGCCCTTTGATTTGGAGAGAGGGAGAGAGAGGTGTGGGACACTATGTCTGTGTTTCCTGCTGCTTCTCGGAGTCAAAGTGTGATTGGCTAAAGAGCTGTGGCAGAAGAAAATAGTTCTCTCTCCAACATGATTCTAGAACCATCTGCAGCAGTGTGAGTGTGTGTGTACCTTGGGTGGGATGTCAGAGCCTGGGTACTCTCTCTGGTCCAGTTTGTTCCAGCGCTGCATCAGTTTGAGGACTATTGGCTTACTGAAGTCAACCAACTGGAACCCTGTGATGTTAGCCCCACCATGCATAAATCTCTCTAGAGATATGTCTTTAAAACCCTGGAGGGAGGGAGGGGCGGGAGGGAGGGAGGGAGGGAGGGAGAGGGGGAGAGGGGGAGAGAGAGAGGGAGGGAGGGAGAGCTGTTAGGCACAACTGCATTTGAAGATTACCCTGGCTTTGCCTGAACATGGAAGCTCTGAGACAGGGATGGACCTTCTTTTCCCAAGCTAGAGAGAGAGAGAGTGGGGGACGGAGAGAGAAAGGGAATGCACTGTCTGAAGTGCCTTCAAACCATTCTCCTCACAAAGACATGGTTCTGTCTGTCTGGCTCAGAGTTGACTCACATTTTCCTCAGGGACAAGGTAAACCACAGCCACCTGCCTGAACCCCTCTGTACATACCACAACCTTCCCCCTTTCTCTCTTCTCCTCGTCTCCTCTCTTTCATCTGCACTAATCTAAAAAAACATGTAATGTGGATGGGGACAGGGGTATTTGTTTTCACTTGCTCAGTTGGTTCATGTTAGCAGAGATGAAGGAGAGCAGGAGGGGAGCAGACAAGGAAATGAAACCACTTTAGACTATTGGGATGCACTAAGAAGCCACACACAGACTTACCAGGTTGGCCAAGATGTAATGGTAGCCTTTGACATGTTTCCCCACACTAACAGCCTGGAGAAATAGAGGAGGAGAAGAGGAAAATAGAGGAGGCGAAGAGGGGAGAACGAAAGGGGATGAGAGGGGAGAAAGGAAGAGAAGAAATTGAATGGCTATCCTGAGAGAGAGAGAGAGAGAGAGAGAGAGAGAGAGAGAGAGAGAGAGAGAGAGAGAGAGAGCAAAAAGAGAATTACTTAACACATTGGAAAGAATTAACAAAATATCTCAGCAAACTAGAATGCTATTTGGCCCTAAACAATACCTGACCACTGTTACTGACCCAAAATTTAAGGAAAGCTTTGACTATGTACAGACTCAGTGAGCATAGCCTTGCTATTAAGAAAGGTCGCCGTAGGCAGACCTGGCTCTCAAGAGAAGACAGGCTATGTGCTCACTGCCCACAACATGAGGTGGAAACTGAGCTGCAATTCCTTACCTCCTGCCCAATGTATATTAGAGACACATATTTCCATCAGATTACACAGATCCACAAAGAATTAGAAAACATCCAATTTTGATAAACTCCCATATCTATTGGATGAAATACCACCGTGTGTCATCACAGCAGCAAGGTTTGTGACCTGTTGCCACAAGAAAAGGGCAACCATTGAAGAACAAATACCATTGTAAATACAACTTTTGTGATAAACATTTTTTTTTATTGTTTATTTCACTTTTGTTCTTTATCTATTTCACTTGCTTTGGCAATGTAAACATATGTTTCCCATGACAATAAAGCCCTTTAAAATAGAGAGAGAGAGAGAGCAATCTCTGTCGGACTGATGATGCCTCCATGCCAATACTACTGAGCCTGCTGTTCCTGGGCAGACCACTGCACAGGTGTGTGTGTGTGTGTGTGTGTGTGTATTTGTGCGTGTGTCCGTGCTTGTAGTTGCTGGTGTGTGTCTGCCCATATTTGTCAGACCAGTAGACAGAAAGGGAGACCTGGCCAGAAGAGGAAATGATGCATGCACAGGGAAGTAGTGACAGATGGCTGACCAATGGGACATTACCCTGGAGCTGGGGTCAAAGATGACAGCAGCAGAGAAGAGGCAGACAGACACACCTGTCTCAACTGTTAGAGTCACAGTCTGGCCGTCAGTAGATGTGTTCAGTGAAGAGAGGAGGAGAGGAGTACTAATGCGCATGAACTACCACAAGGCTGAGAGAGAGATTGTGTGTGTGTAAGGGTGTGTGATGTTGAGTTCTGTAGGCACCTGTTCTAGAATGCTCTGCAGTCTCTCATCAGACTCACCTGTTATAGAATGCTCTGCAGTCTTTCATCAGACTCACCTGTTCTAGAATGCTCTGCAGTCTCTCATCAGACTCACCTGTTCTAGAATGCTCTGCAGTCTCTCAGGGAGACTCACCTGTTCTAGAATGCTCTGCAGTCTCTCAGACTCATCTGTTCTAGAATGCTCTGCAGTCTCTCATCAGACTCACCTGTTCTAGAATGCTCTGCAGTCTCTCAGACTCACCTGTTCTAGAATGCTCTGCAGTCTCTGACTCACCTGTCCTAAAATGCTCTGCAGTCTCTCATCAGACTCACCTGTTCTAGAATGCTCTGCAGTCTCTCAGACTCACCTGTTCTAGAATGCTCTGCAGTCTCTCATCAGACTCACCTGTTCTAGAATGCTCTGCAGTCTCTCATACTCACCTGTTCTAGAATGCTCTGCAGTCTCTCATTAGACTCACCTGTTCTAGAATGCTTTGCAGTCTCTCAGGCTCCAGGTCGATGACATACTTCCTCTCCTGCCGGCGGTCCAGGTCTTCTAGCAGACGACGGTACGCTGCCTCGTTGAAACTCTCCACGCAGATGGCACTCACCTGCACAGAGTCAGAGCAATTAACCAGTGTGTGTGTGTCTGTGTCTGTGTGTGTGCGTGCGTGTGTGTGTGTGTCTGTGTTTGCATGTGTGTGTGTGTGTGTCTGTGTGTGTGTGTCTGTGTTTGCGTGTGTGTGTGTGTCTGTGTGTCTGTGTTTGCATGTGTGTCTGTGTTTGCATGTGTGTGTGTGTGTCTGTGTGTGTGCGTGTGCGTGTGTATGTGTCTGTGTTTGCATGTGTGTTTGTCTGTGTTTGCATGTGTGTGTGTGCATGTGTGTCTGTGTTTGCATGTGTGTCTGCGTGTGTGTGTGTGTGTGTGTCTGTGTTTGCATGTGTGTGTGTGTGTGTGCGTGTGTGTGTGTGTCTGTGTTTGCATGTGTGTCTGTGTGTCTGTGTGTGTGCGTGTGTGTGTGTCTGTGTTTTCATGTGTGTCTGTGTGTCTGTGTGTCTGTGTGTCTGTGTGTCTGTGTGTGTGCGTGTGTGTGTGTCTGTGTGTGTGTGTGTCTGTGTTTTCATGTGTGCGCCCATGTGGTGCTCACCTGCCAACCGTTTTGACCTGCTCGCTCCATGATTGCCTGTAGGATGGCATAACCTAGACAACAGATCAGAGACACAAAGACAACCAGACATCATCAATCTGGAGAGATGCCAAAAATTACATTTCAGAAAATTGAAGCTGAAGATTAAACAAATAGATCAAATATTTAAGTAAACAAAAACAGTCTCTTGGAACAATCAAACTAAACAGAAATATTGCAAAACACTCTAAATGCCAGATGCCCCTTCCTTCACTGGCATCCTCACTCTGTCCCTCTTTCTTCTTGTCTGTCTAGTGCAACCCTTCACTAAAGTACAAGTCACTGTGCTTGCTTCGGCAGCACATATACTAAAGTACCCGTCACTGTGCCCCCAGGTACTGTCCTGATCCCCTGTCTCTGACACCTCTGCTGTCTGTTCCTTTCTCTATCACCCTCTGTCTCCCCTCTGTCTTTCTGTCACTCTTTGTCTCTCTCACCCTGATGTTTACATCATTATGTCCACAGTTCCCCCAAACACTCCCGGCAGCCATCAACAACAGCTGTCCCAGTGTAAACACCCCTCAGCTGGAGGCTAACAGTCTGTCTGTCTGTCTGTCTGTCCAGGCTATATGTCTGTCCAGACTATCTAACAGTCTGTCTGCCTGCCTGGCTGTGTGTCTATCTGATTGTGTCAAGACTGTCTGTCTGTCTGTCTGTCTGTCTGTCTGTCTGTCTGTCTGTCTGTCTGTCTGTCTGTCTGTCTGTCTGTCTGTCTGTCTGTCTGTCCAGACTATCTAAAAGTCTGTCTGTCTGTCTGTCTGTCTGTCTGTCCAGACTATCTAAAAGTCTGTCTGCCTGCCTGCCTGTCTGTCTGTCTGTCTGTCTGTCTGTCTGTCCAGGCTATATGTCTGTCCAGACTGTCTGTCTGTCTGTCTGTCTGTCTGTCTGTCTGTCTGTCTGTCTGTCTGTCTGTCTGTCTGTCTGTCCAGACTATCTAACAGTCTGTCTGTCTGTCTGTATGTCTGCCTGTCTGTCTGTCTGTCTGTCTGACTGACTGTCTGTCCAGGCTCATTGTCTGTCTGTCCTCACTATCTAACAGTCTGTCTGCCTGCCTGCCTGCCTGCCTGCCTGCCTGCCTGCCTGCCTGCCTGCGTGTCTGTCTGTCTGTCTGTCTGTGTCAAGAATATCTGTCTGTCTGTCTGTCTGTCTGTCTGTCTGTCTGTCTGTATGTCTGTCTGTCTGTCTGTCTGTCTGTCCAGACACACAGACTGTGTGTGTCCATACTGTGCAACAGTGTGGCTCTGTGTCTGTCTGTTTGCTTCCATACTGTGTAACAATGTGTTAGTCAGTCTTTCTGTCAGTCTGTCTGTCTGTGTCCAGACTGGGTGTGTCTCCTGGCTGGAGCCTATCCCTGACTATACAACAGACAACAGGAGAAATGTAACAATGAAAAAAAAACAGCTTTATAGACCCAGAATATCAGTTGACACATGAACACATAAAAGAAGGCTTGGGAACGGATCTTTGTGAACCAATGAGCACACAGCTTCCCAGTCAAAAACACATGTAGGCCTACAAAATCCTCAGTGTGTTTCCACCTGCCTATCTCCCAGTTTCAAAAGCTTTACAACAGATGAACCCTCAGTAGCTGCGGAACCTAAACCTGAGTGTGTGTGTGTGTGTGTGTGTGTGTGTGTGTGTGTGTGTGTGTGTGTGTGTGTGTGTGTGTGTGTGTGTATATGTGTGTGTGTGTATATATATATATATGTGTGTGTGTGTGTGTGTGTGTATGTATATTTGTGTGTGTGTATATATATATATATATATATGTGTGTGTGTGTGCATATATATGTGTGTATATATATATGTGTGTGTGTGTGTGTGTGTGTGTGTATGTATATTTGTGTGTGTGTATATATATATATATATGTGTGTGTGTGTGTGTGTGTATGTATATTTGTGTGTGTGTATATATATATATATATGTGTGTGTGTGTGCATATATATGTGTGTATATATATATATATGTGTGTGTGTGTGTGTGTGTGTGTGTTTGCATATATATGCGTATGTATGTGTGTGTGTGTGTGTGTGTGTGTGTGTGTGTGTGTGCCATGCTGTCTGCAGAGCATGGAGCATAAAACAGATCCCTCTTACTGCCCATTTTCCACCACATTACCGACAGCACGGGGCTGATGGGAAATGCTAATGAACGGCCCTGCCTCGGCGAGTCACGGGTGAGTGAAGCGGAAACCGCACCTACAATCCCCTTGGTGTCGACCTAGCCAAGCCGGGCCACAGAGAGACTGGCAGAAGGGAGACACACACACACTGAGAAAATGCATTGTGTGGCGGGACTGGCACTGCTAGCCACTCAGAGGGCATCGAGACCCTGGCATGGCGAGTGGATGTGGGAATGTCTGGTTCAGGGTTCCGTGATGAGTATTCCCATGACGATAGTCCAGAGCGGAGGGCATCAGCTGTGTCCAATTTGTCAGCACACACAGCATCAAGGGGACAAGCTCACTTTAATTTCTGTCAGCCTCTCCACAGATAATCACAGTCACAGTTAGTTCAGTAACAAGCTGAGCTAATGACTGGGTTGAGCTGTGAGAATAACTGGGTTGAGCTGTGTGAATGACTGGGTTGAGCTGTGAGAATGACTGGGTTGAGCTGTGTGAATGACTGGGTTGAGCTGTGTGAATGACTGGGTTGGACAGTGTGAGTGACTGGGTTGAGCTGTGTGAATGCCTGGGTTGAGCTGTGAGAATGACTGGGTTGAGCTGTGTGAATGACTGTGTTGGACAGTGTGAGTGACTGGGTTGATCTGGGTGAATTAGTGGGTTCAGAAGTCTTCATGATTGGGTTGAGCTGTGTTAATGAATGGGTTGAGCTGTGTGAATTACTGTGTCGAGCTGTGTGAATTACTGGGTTGAGCTGTGTGAATTAATGGGTTGAGCTGTGTTAATGACTAGGTTGGGCTGTGTGATTTACTGGGTTGAGCTGTGTTAATGACTGGGTTGAGCTGTGTGAATTACTGGGTTGAGCTTTGTTAATGACTGGGTTGAGCTGTGTGAATTACTGGGTTGAGCTGTGTTAATGACTGGGTTGATCTGTGTGAATTACTGGGTTGAGCTGTGTGAATTACTGGGTTGATCTGTATGAATGACTGGGTTGAGCTGTGTTAATGACTGGGTTGAGCTGTGTGAATTACTGGGTTGAGCTGTGTTAATGACTGGGTTGATCTGTGTGAATTACTGGGTTGAGCTGTGTGAATTACTGGGTTGAGCTGTATGAATGACTGGGTTGAGCTGTTTGAATGACTGGGTTGAACTCTGTGAATTACTGGGTTGAGCTGTATGAATGACTGGGTTGAACTCTGTGAATGACTGGGTTGAAGTCTGTAAATTACTGGGTTGAACTATGTGAATTACTGGGTTGAACGCTGTGAATTACTGGGTTGAACTCTGTGAATTACTGGGTTGAACTCTGTGAATTACTGGGTTGAACTATGTGAATTACTGGGTTGAACTCTGTGAATTACTGGGTTGAGCTGTATGAATTACTGGGTTGAGCTGTATGAATGACTGGGTTGAACTATGTGAATTACTGGGTTGAGCTGTATGAATGACTGGGTTGAACTATGTGAATTACTGGGTTGAGCGGTGTAGAGTTCCTGCTCACTCCCTTCCATTTTCCACTCTTCCTCTTTCCTCTTTTCTGCTTCCCTTGGATTGATTAGATTGATTGACTGACTGACAGATTAACCGACTGGTTGACCTACTGACTGACTGACTGATTGATTGATTAATTGATTGACTGACTGACTGACAGATTAACTGACTGGTTGACCTACTGACTGACTGACTGATTGATTGATTGATTAATTGATTGGGTATTGTTTGATTGACATCTATTACCTCTGTCTGTGTCGTAGAGGAATACGAATCGACTCCAGTCGTAGTGGTCCAGCAGGGACAGCAGAGCTCCTCTGATAGAGGGGCGGAGCTGCAGGGTGAACTGGCCCTCCCCCTCCGTGGGGAAACTGGGCGTGACCAGGGAGATGTGCAGAGCGCTGCAGAACGACGTCAGGGTGTGCACCGAACGCTTGTCGTACAGGCCGAAGATAGCAAACACACCCCGCGAGTACTGCGAACAGACTGCAGGGAGAGAGAGAGGGAGGAAGGAGAGAATGCTTGAAGCCTAATTGTACTGAGAATGCTTAAAGGCTAATTGTACTGAGAATGCTTAAAGGCTAATTGTACTGAGAATGCTTAAAGGCTAATTGTACTGAGAATGCTTGAAGGCTAATTGTACTGAGAATGCTTAAAGGCTAATTGTACTGAGAATGCTTAAAGGCTAATTGTACTGAGAATGCTTAAAGGCTAATTGTACTGAGAATGCTTGAAGGCTAATTGTACTGAGAATGATTAAAGGCTAATTGTACTGAGAATGCTTAAAGGCTAATTGTACTGAGAATGCTTAAAGGCTAATTGTACTGAGAATGCTTAAAGGCTGATTGTACTGAGAATGCTTAAAGGCTAATTGTACTGAGAATGCTTGAAGCCTAATTGTACTATACACACATGCAATAGACATTTGACATAGAGCCAGAAGAACACACCAGGAATACTGAGAACAGAATGCAGGCAGAGAAAGAGATGCTCATTAATGTATATTCACATAGCGTAATCTCGTGAAATACGTCAAACATTGTAACGAGTGGATGCTTCAGTTTGTGTCGTCCATAATTGCAACAACAAATTGCAGCTGCTGGGTGCATGTGTGTGTCTGTGTGTGTGTGTTTGTGTGTGAGTGTGCTTGTCAAAAGAGCTGACAAAACACAGAAAATTATATTTGTAACTTGATTTTCATATCACAAGAATGTTTCCCAGTAATTATTTAGGCCCTCTCAACAATACCAATTCCACAGTAGAGAGCCAAACACTACTAACATAATTACTACACATAAACAATCAGTTTCCGCTGACTCCTCTGGGAGGTCATCTCTCACACAGACAACACAACAACAACAAATCAATGTAATAATTCTGACTCATGTCTCACTGTTACAATTCCGTGCTGATGTTATGTATGCAATTAATCTCCCTAAAACCCTGCAGATCTTCAGAGAGAGAGAGAGAGAGAGAGAGAGAGAGAGAGAGAGAGAGAGAGAGAGAGAGAGAGAGAGAGAGAGAGAGAGAGAGAGAGAGAGAGAGAGAGAGAGAGAGAGAGAGAGAGAGAGAGAGAGAGAGAGAGAGAGAGAGAGAGAGAGAGAGAGAGAGAGATTTCTCTGACGTCTCCGTCTCTTGTCTGCAAACTTCCCCTCTCCTCCACAGTATGTAACTCATCCACTGCTTTGTTAAAGGAGGGTGATGCAATTTGTTTAGATTATGCATCCGTAGTGTAGCTTTCATGTCCTGCTACACACACACACCCCCTAGTCCTGCCTCACACTGTGTGCTTGTAAGGCCCTGAGAAGTGTGTTATTTTAGGTTCAGAAGATGTGTCTCCTATTCCAGGAACAACCTATTCTTTTCACAATCTCTGCATCATGGAGATTTACACACTACTCAAAATCAAATATACACTCCACTCTCTCTCTCCCCCTTTCCCCCCCACTTTCTCCATTCATTGTTCTTTCAGACGTGTTTCTTGAAGTAGAACCTCAGCCTGCATCAAATACCTGATCCTAACCACGGTTAGTGTTGCTGTAAACACAGAAAGAAAATCCAATAGGCTCTGCTCACCCCTCTCTTTTTATTGGTCTCTCACATTCCTTGTTTTTTTCTTCTTCCTCCATCCTTCTCAACTTTTGTATTTTATTTCTCTCTCTGCCTTCCTTACTCTCTCTAACTTGCTTATTACTCCATCCATTTATTACTCTGATTACACCCCACCCCCCACCCCCCTGTGATTCCATTATCTTCTGTGATAAACCCCAGTCTGGGAAACAGAGTGAGAGTGAATGCTTTGAGGCAGTAAAGCGGGCACAGGCAGGGCCCTGAACCTGGGCTGAGATGAAGAGGGATTCGACACTGGTGCAGGGCCCTGAACCTCGCCTGAGATAAAGGGGGATTAGACACTGGGCAGGGCCCTAAACCTGGACTGAGATGAAGAGAGATGGATTAGACACGGGGCAGGGGCCTGAACCTGGGCTGAGATGAAGAGGGATTGGAGACTGGTGCAGGGCCCTGAACCTCGCCTGAGATAAAGGGGGATTAGACACTGGGCTGGGCCCTAAACCTGGACTGAGATGAAGAGAGATTAGACACTAGGCAGGGCCCTAAACCTGGGCTGAGATGAAGAGGGATTAGACACTGGGCAGGGACCTGAACCTGGGATGAGATGAAGAGGGATTAGACACTGGGCAGGGCCTTAAACCTGGGCTGAGATGAAGAGAGATTAGACACTGGGCAGGGCCCTGAACCTGGGCTCTGAACCTGGGCTGAGATGAAGAGAGATTACACACTGGGCAGGTCCCTAAACCTGGACTGAGATGAAGAGAGATTAGACACTAGGCAAGGCCCTAAACCTGGGCTGAGATGAAGAGGGATTAGACACTGGGCAGGGACCTGAACCTGGGATGAGATGAAGAGGGATTAGACACTGCGCAGGGCCCTAAACCTGGGCTGAGATGAAGAGAGATTAGACACTGGGCAGGGCCCTGAACCTGGGCTGAGATGAAGAGGGATTAGAGACTGGTGCAGGGCCCTGAACCTGGCCTGAGTTAAAGGGGGATTAGACACTGGGCAGGGCCCTAAACCTGGACTGAGATGAAGAGAGATTAGACACTAGGCAGGGCCCTAAACCTGGGCTGAGATGAAGAGGGATTAGACACTGGGCAGGGCCCACATCCTGGGATGAGATGAAGAGAGATTAGACACTGGGCAGGGCCCTGAACCTGGGCTGAGATGAAGAGGAAATAGACACTGGGCAAGGCCCTGAACCTGGGTTGAGGTGAAGAGGGATTAGACACTGGGCAAGGCCCTGAACCTGGGCTGAGATGAAGAGAGATTAGACACTGGACGAGACCCTGAACCTGGGCTGAGATGAAGAGGGATTAGACACTGGGCAGGGCCCTAAACCTGGGCTGAGATGAAGAGGGATTAGACACTGGGCAGGGCCCTAAACCTGGGCTGAGATGAAGAGGGATTAGACACTGGGCAGGGCCCTAAACCTGGGCTGAGATGAAGACGGATTAGACACTAGGCAGGGCCCTAAACCTGGTCTGAGATGAAGAGGGATTAGACACTGGACAGGACCCCAAACCTGGACTGAGATGAAGAGGGATTAGACACTAGGCAGGGCCCTGAACCTGGACTGAGATGAAGAGGGATTAGACACTGGGCAGGGCCCTAAACCTGGGCTGAGATGAAGAGGGATTAGACACTAGGCAGGGCCCTAAACCAGGGCTGATGATGAGGGATTAGAGACTGGTGCAGGGCCCTGAACCTGGGCTGAGATGAAGAGGGATTAGACACTGGGCAGGGCCCTAAACCTGGGCTGAGATGAAGAGAGATTAGACACTGGGCAGGGCCCTGAACCTGGGCTGAGATCAATAGGAAATAGACACTGGGCAGGGCCCTGAACCTGGGCTGAGATCAATAGGAAATAGACACTGGGCAGGGCCCTGAACCTGGGCTGAGATGAAGAGCGATTAGACACTGGGCAGGGCCCTGAACCTGCGATGAGATGAAGAGGGATTAGACACTGGGCAGGGCCCTAAACCTGGGCTGAGATGAAGAGAGATTAGACACTGGGCAGGGCCCTGAACCTGGGCTGAGATGAAGAGGGATAAAACACTGGCAGGGCCCTAAACCTGGGCTGAGATGAAGAGGGATTAGACACTAGGCAGGGCCCCAAACCTGGGCTGAGATGAAGAGAGATTAGACACTAGGTAGGGCCCTAAACCTGGGCTGAGATGAAGAGGGATTAGAGACTGGTGCAGGGCCCTGAACCTGGCCTGAGATGAAGAGGGATTAGACACTGGGCAGGGCCCCAAACCTGGACTGAGATGAAGAGAGATTAGACACTAGGCAGGGCCCTAAACCTGGGCTGAGATGAAGAGGGATTAGAGACAGGTGCAGGGCCCTGAACCTGGGCTAAAATGAAGAGGGATTAGACACTGGGCAGGGCCCTGAACCTGGGCTGAGATGAAGAGAGATTAGACGCTGGGCAGGGCCCGTAACCTGGGCTGAGATGAAGGGAGATTAGACACTGGGCAGGGCCCTGAACCTGGGCTGAGATGAAGAGGGATTAGACACTGGGCAGGGCCCTAAACCTGGGCTGAGATGAAGAGGGATTAGACACTGGGCAGGGCCCTGAACCTGCGATGAGATGAAGAGGGATTAGACACTGGGCAGGGCCCTAAACCTGGACTGAGATGAAGAGAGATTAGACACTAGGCAGGGCCCTAAACCTGGGCTGAGATGAAGAGGGATTAGAGACAGGTGCAGGGCCCTGAACCTGGGCTAAAATGAAGAGGGATTAGACACTGGGCAGGGCCCTGAACCTGGGCTGAGATGAAGAGAGATTAGACGCTGGGCAGGGCCCGTAACCTGGGCTGAGATGAAGGGAGATTAGACACTGGGCAGGGCCCTGAACCTGGGCTGAGATGAAGAGGGATTAGACACTGGGCAGGGCCCTAAACCTGGGCTGAGATGAAGAGGGATTAGACACTGGGCAGGGCCCTGAACCTGGGCTGAGATGAAGAGAGATTAGACGCTGGGCAGGGCCCTGAACCTGGGCTGAGATGAAGGGAGATTAGACACTGGGCAGGGCCCTAAACCTGGGCTGAGATGAAGAGAGATTAGACGCTGGGCAGGGCCCTAAACCTGGGCTGAGATGAAGAGGGATTAGACGCTGGGCAGGGCCCTGAACCTGGGCTGAGATGAAGGGAGATTAGACACTGGGCAGGGCCCTGAACCTGGGCTGAGATGAAGAGGCATTAGACAGTCATTACATAAAAGACTCCAAAGTCCAAATGGGAGACACTGTGTTCAAAGCGGTTTCATTTCAATCACTTCCACTAACAGAGTAAAGGCGCCCGCATGCTTCCCATCCCGAAACAGTTCAGAACAGTTTGTTCAATATTATGATGACATTTTGTGATGTTTTTGGTCCTTTTGGTCTACAAGGGTTTATGCCCATTCGTTCCTGCACATTTTTTTCACTTGAGATGTACTGCACCAAACATCTTAAGTATATGTAAAATTGCGCGTCTATGATCTCCTCTGCAAAAACGTCAAAATGAATGACAGATTTCTTGAGTTATCTTTATTCTGACTATTTTGAGGAAGTGTATACTGGCTATTGCGTCTCAAGATGGCCGTTTGTTTTGTTTTTTCAAGAGAATGTTTAAGGTAGTGTGCACAGACTGTCACTTGGCCTAGCCAAGTTATGCTAGGAGCAAACCAAACCTAGTATGCAGACACCTTAACAGAGTTCCCTTGGCTCCCAATGCACACTACAAGCAGTTTGAAATGTGTAACTACATTGCATTCTCCATCTCTCTATTGCTCCTTTCTCCTTCACCATGTCCCTGTCTTCTTTCTCTTGTTTACCTCTCTGTCTCGCCTCCTGCTGCTATTTTTACACCATGTCTTTTAGGAAACCTGACCAATATGATACCACCAACTTTGTTGATACAATAAAGATCAACAACGTATAGCAGTTATGTGTAGTTTAACATCCCTACAGAGTGCTTCAGCAGCAGTTATGTGTAGTTTAACATCCTACAGAGTGCTTCAGCAGCAGTTATGTGTAGTTTAACATCCTACAGAGTGCTTCAGCAGCAGTTATGTGTAGTTTAACATCCTACAGAGTGCTTCAGCAGCAGTTATGTGTAGTTTAACATCCCTACAGAGTGCTTCAGCAGCAGTTATGTGTAGTTTAACATCCCTACAGAGTGCTTCAGCAGCAGTTATGTGTAGTTTAACATCCCTACAGAGTGCCTCAGCAGCAGTTATGTGTAGTTTAACATCCCTACAGAGTGCCTCAGCAGCAGTTATGTGTAGTTTAACATCCCTACAGAGTGCCTCAGCAGCAGTTATGTGTAGTTTAAAAGCCCATCCCTACAGAGTGCCTCAGCAGCAGTTATGTGTAGTTTAACATCCCTACAGAGTGCCTTAGCAGCAGTTATGTGTAGTTTAAAAGCCCATCCCTACAGAGTGCCTCAGCAGCAGTTATGTGTAGTTTAACATCCCTACAGAGTGCCTTAGCAGCAGTTATGTGTAGTTTAACATCCCTACAGAGTGCCTTAGCAGCAGTTATGTGTAGTTTAACATCCCTACAGAGTGCCTCAGCAGCAGTTATGTGTAGTTTAAAAGCCCATCCCTACAGAGTGCCTCAGCAGCAGTTATGTGTAGTTTAACATCCCTACAGAGTGCCTTAGCAGCAGTTATGTGTAGTTTAACATCCCTACAGAGTGCTTCAGCAGCAGTTATGTGTAGTTTAACATCCCTACAGAGTGCCTCAGCAGCAGTTATGTGTAGTTTAAAAGCCCATCCCTACAGAGTGCTTCAGCAGCAGTTATGTGTAGTTTAACATCCCTACAGAGTGCCTCAGCAGCAGTTATGTGTAGTTTAACATCCCTACAGAGTGCTTCAGCAGCAGTTATGTGTAGTTTAACATCCTACAGAGTGCTTCAGCAGCAGTTATGTGTAGTTTAACATCCTACAGAGTGCTTCAGCAGCAGTTATGTGTAGTTTAACATCCATACAGAGTGCCTCAGCAGCAGTTGTGTAGTTTAACATCCCTACAGAGTGCCTCAGCAGCAGTTATGTGTAGTTTAACATCCCTACAGAGTGCTTCAGCAGCAGTTATGTGTAGTTTAACATCCCTACAGAGTGCTTCAGCAGCAGTTATGTGTAGTTTAACATCCCTACAGAGTGCCTCAGCAGCAGTTATGTGTAGTTTAACATCCCTACAGAGTGCTTCAGCAGCAGTTATGTGTAGTTTAACATCCCTACAGAGTGCCTCAGCAGCAGTTATGTGTAGTTTAACATCCCTACAGAGTGCCTCAGCAGCAGTTATGTGTAGTTTAACATCCCTACAGAGTGCCTCAGCAGCAGTTATGTGTAGTTTAACATCCCTACAGAGTGCCTTAGCAGCAGTTATGTGTAGTTTAAAAGCCCATCCCTACAGAGTGCTTCAGCAGCAGTTATGTGTAGTTTAACATCCCTACAGAGTGCCTTAGCAGCAGTTATGTGTAGTTTAACATCCCTACAGAGTGCCTTAGCAGCAGTTATGTGTAGTTTAACATCCCTACAGAGTGCCTCAGCAGCAGTTATGTGTAGTTTAACATCCTACAGAGTGCCTCAGCAGCAGTTATGTGTAGTTTAACATCCCTACAGAGTGCTTCAGCAGCAGTTATGTGTAGTTTAACATCCTACAGAGTGCTTCAGCAGCAGTTAAGTGTAGTTTAACATCCCTACAGAGTGCCTCAGCAGCAGTTATGTGTAGTTTAACATCCCTACAGAGTGCCTCAGCAGCAGTTATGTGTAGTTTAAAAGCCCATCCCTACAGAGTGCCTCAGCAGCAGTTATGTGTAGTTTAACATCCCTACAGAGTGCCTTAGCAGCAGTTATGTGTAGTTTAACATCCCTACAGAGTGCCTCAGCAGCAGTTATGTGTAGTTTAAAAGCCCATCCCTACAGAGTGCCTCAGCAGCAGTTATGTGTAGTTTAACATCCCTACAGAGTGCCTTAGCAGCAGTTATGTGTAGTTTAACATCCCTACAGAGTGCCTTAGCAGCAGTTATGTGTAGTTTAACATCCCTACAGAGTGCCTCAGCAGCAGTTATGTGTAGTTTAAAAGCCCATCCCTACAGAGTGCCTCAGCAGCAGTTATGTGTAGTTTAACATCCCTACAGAGTGCCTCAGCAGCAGTTATGTGTAGTTTAACATCCCTACAGAGTGCCTTAGCAGCAGTTATGTGTAGTTTAAAAGCCCATCCCTACAGAGTGCCTCAGCAGCAGTTATGTGTAGTTTAACATCCCTACAGAGTGCTTCAGCAGCAGTTATGTGTAGTTTAACATCCCTACAGAGTGCCTCAGCAGCAGTTATGTGTAGTTTAACATCCCTACAGAGTGCCTCAGCAGCAGTTATGTGTAGTTTAACATCCCTACAGAGTGCTTCAGCAGCAGTTATGTGTAGTTTAACATCC
>NC_048591.1:35280660-35313160 GCF_013265735.2 Oncorhynchus mykiss
TCTCTGTCTGTCTCTCTCTTCCATCCTCTCTTTTTTCTCTTTCTCGCCTCCATGGCCACTTCTCTGTCTCTATCTTTCTCCATCTCCTCCCTCCTCTGCCTCTCTCTCCTCTCCCTCTACTTCTCCCATTCTCTCTCTCTTCCTTTCTCTCTCCCCCTGTCTTCCTCACTTTCAATCTCTCTCTCCACATTAGAAGAGCAGGGGGAACTGGGTCCAGAGGGACCGTTCTGTTTATGTGACACAACAGGAACAACAGATGCCCTCTGACAGTCCTGCTCTTTATTCCTCTGTACTGCATGATAATAACCCACAATAAACCACAGTGACTGATACCATACTACTGCTGCTGATAACATGGCTGCCATACAGAAAGAAAATATCCTAGAAAGAAGGCAATGTTTCTTGTGTGCATAAACATGATATGAATCTATCCATCCATCCATTCATCCATCCGTCCATCCGTCCATCCACCCATCCATCCACCCATCCGCCCGTCCGTCGTCCCTCCCTCCATCCCTCCTTCCCTCCATCCATCCCTACATCCTTCCCGTGCAGTGAAGCTGTTGTGTCTGACACAGTAAGCAGGCCCAGGCGGTCATGTTTGACAACAAAATATCAGCTCTCGTTAGTCACGGCTAAGGGATCGATGCACCCGGGCACAGGAAGAGGTCGCAGCATAGATTTTCTATTTTGTCATTTAATAAGCAGATAGATTGTAGGATAATTGGGGCCAGGGCTTTGGGAGATATGGTTTATAAATAAAAGGCTGATTGTGAATATGATGATCAGTAATGTGATAATGGTATGGATTAAAGCTTTGTGTAGGAGTTGAAGGGATAAATGATAGGTGATGAAAAGTGCCGTGTTAGTGAATAGACAGTCCCTCCCTCCCTCCCTCCCTCCCTCCCTATATTCCTCCCTGCTATAGCTTAATCTGAGGAGGAGAGAGAGTAAAAGAGAGAGAGAAGGGAGGAAGGGAAGTGTCCAAAACCCAGAGGAGCTCTGACAGGGAGGGGAGGACCTGAGGAGAGGGGGATAGAAAAGAAAGCGTGTCTCTTCCCCCTCACTCTTTCTCCGTCTCCCGCCAGCACTCACACCTGTTCCTGGGAGGAGAGGCAGGAGAGTAAAAAGGTTTATAAATGCACCCACAGCTGTGTGTTTGGTAAAGTTCTCTCTCCCCCTCTCTATCTCTCTCTCTCTCTCAAACACACACACACACACACACACACACACACACACACACACACACACACAGCTGCCTTTATGACTGGCCAACTCATGCCGTCTAGGCATTCTTACCCATGCTGCTCTGCACGGTGCTGAGGTCAAAGTGCATCCGTTCAGAGACAGGCCACCGCCAGCAGAAGAAAAGGCTCTTGGAAAAAACGCCACACTCCTCCCTCAATCCTTTCTTCTCTTTGATTACAGATTTCTGCTCCCCTCTGCACCTGCCCTTCCTCCCCCTCCTCTCGCCAACATTATATCTCCCCCTTTCCCTCCCTCTCTCTCCCTGTCACACACACATGAACTCATACACCCCTGAGACACCCAATCCACTGGGTGATATGTGTTATGGACTGTGCTCATATAACCAGCATGTGTATTCCAGCCTGCCTTACCAGCATATAAACTAGCCTTTATAGAACTTATTTTGTTGTTGGGCATCCCAGAGCAGGTTGGTATATAATACAACTATATCCATCTCACAGCCACATAAACAGTGTTCCATATCCAAATCCTGTTATGATCTGCCCTGAGACTGTAGACTCCACCTGTCTACAGACATGCTCCTGTAGGTTCTCTAATCATCAGATAACCCCCACACAACAACAACCCACAGAGAGACTGTTGAAACACCTGGAAGTGCAACTGGGGTTTGGTTTAATGTACTGTAAAACAGACTGGGGTTTGGTTTAAGGTACTGCAGAACAGACTGGGGTTTGGTTTAATGTACTGCAGAACAGACTGGGGTTTGGTTTAATGTACTGCAGAACAGACTGGGGTTTGGTTTAATGTACTGCAGAACAGACTGGGGTTTGGTTTAATGTACTGCAGAACAGACTGGGGTTTGGTTTAATGTACTGCAGAACAGACTGGGGTTTGGTTTAATGTACTGCAGAACAGACTGGGGTTTGGTTTAATGTACTGCAGAACAGACTGGGGTTTGGTTTAATGTACTGCAGAACAGACTGGGGTTTGGTTTAAGGTACTGCAGAACAGACTGGGGTTTGGTTTAATGTACTGCAGAACAGACTGGGGTTTGGTTTAATGTACTGCAGAACAGACTGGGATTTGGTTTAATCTACTGCAGAACAGACTGAGGTTTGGTTTAATGTACTGCAGAACAGACTGGGGTTTGGTTTAATGTACTGCAGAACAGACTGGGGTTTGGTTTAATGTACTGCAGAACAGACTGGGGTTTGGTTTAATGTACTGCAGAACAGACTGGGGTTTGGTTTAATGTACTGCAGAACAGACTGGGGTTTGGTTTAATGTACTGCAGAACAGACTGGGGTTTGGTTTAATCTACTGCAGAACAGACTGGGGTTTGGTTTAATGTACTGCAGAACAGACTGGGGTTTGGTTTAATGTACTGCAGAACAGACTGGGGTTTGGTTTAAGGTACTGCAGAACAGACTGGGGTTTGGTTTAATGTACTGCAGAACAGACTGGGGTTTGGTTTAATGTACTGCAGAACAGACTGGGGTTTGGTTTAATGTACTGCAGAACAGACTGGGGTTTGGTTTAATGTACTGCAGAACAGACTGGGGTTTGGTTTAATGTACTGCAGAACAGACTGGGGTTTGGTTTAATGTACTGCAGAACAGACTGGGGTTTGGTTTAATGTACTGCAGAACAGACTGGGGTTTGGTTTAATGTACTGCAGAACAGACTGGGGTTTGGTTTAATGTACTGCAGAACAGACTGGTGTCTACTACTGAAGTGTGTGTGTGTGTTTTTTTTTTTTTTTTTTTTTTAATTAACACTTTATTTTACTAGGTAAGTTGACTAAGAACACATTCTCATTTACAGCAACAACCTGGGGAATAGTTACAGGGGAGAGGAGATGAATGAGCCAATTAGAAGTTGGGGACGATTAGTTGGCCATGATGGTATGAGGGCCAGATTAGGAATTTAGCCAGGACACCAGGGTTAACACCACTACTCTTATGATAAGTGCCATGAGATCTTTAGTGACCACAGAGAGACAACCTTTTAACTTCCCATCTGAAAGACGTCACCCTACACATACAGTAATAACCAACGAGTAATCTAACCTAACAATTTCACAACAACTACCGTATACACACAAGTGTAAAAGGATGAAGAATATGTACATAAACATATATGAATGAGTGATGGTACAGAACAGCATAGGCAAGATGCAGTAGATGGTATAGAGTACAGTACATACATATGAGATGAGTAATGTAGGGTATGTAAACATTATAGTGGTATTGTTTAAAGTGGCTAGTGATACATTTCTTACGTAAATTGTTCCATTATTAAAGTGGTTGAAGTTAAGTCAGTATATTGGCAGCAGCCACTCAATATTAGTGGTGGCTGTTTAACAGTCGGATGGCCTTGAGATCGAAGCTGTTTTTCAGTCTCTTGGTCCCTGCTTTGATGCACCTGTACTGACCTCGCCTTCTGGATGATAGCGGGGTGAACAGGCAGTGGCTTGTTGTCCTTGATTATCTTTTTGGCCTTCCTGTGACATCGGGTGGTGTAGGTGTCCTGAAGATCAGGTAGTTTTCCCCCGGTGATGCGTTGTGCAGACCTCACTACCCTCTGGAGAGCCTTACGGTTGTGGGCGGAGCAGTTGCCGTACCAGCCGGTGATACAGCCCGACAGGAAGCTCTCGATTGTGCATCTGTAAAAGTTTGTGAGTGCTTTTGGTGACAAGCTGAATATCCTCAGCCTCCTGAGGTTGAAGAGGCGCTCCTGAGCCTTCTTCACCACGCTGTCTGTGTGGGTGGACCAATTCAGTTTGTCCGTGATATGTACGCCGAAGAACTTAAAACTTACTACCCTCTCCACTACTGTCCGGTCAATGTGGATAGAGGGGTGCTCCCACTGCTGTTTCCTGAAGTCCACGATCATCTCCTTTGTTTTGTTGACGTTGAGTGTAAGGTTATTTTCCTGACACCACACTCCGAGGGCCCTCACCTCCTCCCTGTAGGCTGTCTGGTCGTTGTTGGTAATCAAGCCTACCACTGTTGTGTCGTCTGCAAACTTGATGATTGAGTTGGAGGCGTGCATGGCCATGCAGTCGTGGGTGAACAGGGAGTACAGGAGAGGGCTCAGAACGCACCCTTGTGGGGCCCCAGTGTTGACGATCAGCGGGGTGGAGATGTTGTTACCTACCCTCACCACCTGGGGGCGGCCCGTCAGAAAGTCCAGGACCCAGTTGCACAGGGCGGGGTCGATATCCATGGTCTCAAGCTTGATGACGAGTTTGGAAGGTTCTATGGTGTTAAATGCTGAGCTGTAGTCGATGAACAGCATTCTCACATAAGTATTCCTCTTGTCCAGATGGGTTAGGGCAGTGTGCAGTGTGGTTGCGATTGCGTCGTCTGTGGACCTTTTGGGGTGGTAAGCAATTTGGAGTGGGTCTAAAACATTACCAAACCAGAAACCGTGGATTGATGGCAGCATTCGCGCGAAACTGAAAGCGCGAACCATTGCTTTTAATCAGGGCAAGGTGACCGGAAACATGACCGAATATAAACAGTGTAGCTATTCCCTCCGCAAGGAAATCAAACAAGCTAAGCATCAGTATAGAGACAAAGTAGAGACAACGGCTCAGTCACAAGAGGTATGTGGCAGGGTCTACAGTCAATCACGGATTACAAAAATAATATCAGCCCCGTCGCGGACCAGGATGTCTTGCTCCCAGACAGACTAAACAACTTCTTTGCTAGCTTTGGGGACAATACAGTGCCACTGACACGGCCCGCTACCAAAACCTGCAGACTCTCCTTCACTGCAGCCGATGTGAATAAAACATTTAAACGTGTTAACCCTCGCAAGGCTGCAGGCCCAGACGGCATCCCAAGCCGTGTCCTCAGAGCATGCGCAGACCAGCTGGCTGGTGTGTTTACGGACATATTCAATCAATCCTTATTGCAGTCTGCTGTTCCCACATGCTTCAAGAGGGCCACCATTGTTCCTGTTCCCAAGAAAGCTAAGGTAACTGAGCTAAACGACTACCGCCCCATAGCACTCACTTCCGTCTACATGAAGTGCTTTGAGAGACTAGTCAAGGACCATATCATCTTCACCCTACCTGACACCTTAGTTAATAGTTGCTGTGGAAATGACATCGCCGATGCACTTGCTAATAAACTCGCTCACCGAATCAGGGTATTCGTCAATGTTGTTGTTTGACGCAATGCGGAACATATCCCAATCCACGTGATCGAAGCAATCTTGAAGCGTGGAATCAGATTGGTCGGACCAGCGTTGAACAGACCTGTGCGCGGGAGCTTCCTGTTTATGTCTCTGTCTATAGGCAGGGAGCAACAAAATGGAGTCGTGGTCAGCTTTTCCGAAAGGAGGGCAGGGGAGGGCCTTATATGCGTCGCGGAAGTTAGAATAACAATGATCCATGGTTTTGCCAGCCCTGGTAGCACAATCGATATGCTGAGAGAATTTAGGGAGTCTTGTTTTCAGATTATGAATCTTGTATGCAGAAGATGAATGTGCAAGTAGAGATACTGGGGTGCAAAGGAGAAATAAATAAACAAATAAATAACAATATGGGGATGAGGTAGTTGAATGGGCTATTTACAGATGGGCTATTTACAGATGGGCTATATACAGATGCAGTGATCTGTGAGCTGTTTTGACAGCTGATGCAACTTCTAAGGCTAGAGGGCAGTATTCAGAAGTTTGGATGACTGAGGTGCCCAAAGTAAACTGCCTGTTACACAGGCACCAAAACCTAGGATTTGCATATAATTGGTAGAATTGGATAGAAAACACTCTAAAGTTTCTAAAACTGTTAAAATAATGTATGTGAGTATAACAGAACCGATATGGCAGGCAAAAACCCGAGGAGAATCCACCTGGATTTTTTTTTTGTTGAGCTCGACACTCATTATAATGGCTGTCTATGGGAAAATCAAAGGAATACCTCCCAGATTGCAGTTCCTAGGGGTTCCAGTAGATGTTAAGAGTCTTCAGAAAGAGATTCAGGATTGTTTTTTGAAAAATTAGCTAGAAGTTTTTCCAGGTGGCTCCCATTTTGACTGTAGTATTGTAGTGCGCATCGGTGAGGGCGCGCACTTCGTTATTTGTCTCTGGTAATGAACATACTATTCCCCGTCTTAAATTTGATAATTTATTTACATATTAGGGTACCTGAGGATTGATTTGAACGTTGTTTGACTTGTTTGGATGAAGTTTATTGGTAACTTTTGGGATTCATTTGTATGCATTTTGAATGAGGGAAACAGGTGAATTACTGAATCAAGCGCGCCAACTAAACAGATTTTTTGGGAAATAAAGAAGGACTTTATCAAACAAAATGACCATTTGTGATGTAGTTGGGACCCTTGGGATTACAAACAGAAGAAGATCTTCAAAGGTAAGTGATTTATTTTATTGCTATTTCTGACTTTCGTGATGCCTCTGCTTGGTTGGAAAATATTTGTATTTTGAATTTCCCGCTTTGCAATTTCACAATATGATGGTGGGACACTAGCGTCCAAAGAGCTTTTTACAGTTAGTGAGGGAGATATGAGTCTAGCGCCCAAAGAGCTTTTTACAGTTAGTGAGGGAGATATGAGTCTAGCGTCCAAAGAGCTTTTTACAGTTAGTGAGGGAGATATGAGTCTAGCGTCCAAAGAGCTTTTTACAGTTAGTGAGGGAGATATGAGTCTAGCGTCCAAAGAGCTTTTTACAGTTAGTGAGGGAGATATGAGTCTAGCGCCCAAAGAGCTTTTTACAGTTAGTGAGGGAGATATGAGTCTAGCGCCCAAAGAGCTTTTTACAGTTAGTGAGGGAGATATGAGTCTAGCGTCCAAAGAGCTTTTTACAGTTAGTGAGGGAGATATGAGTCTAGCGTCCAAAGAGCTTTTTACAGTTAGTGAGGGAGATATGAGTCTAGCGTCCAAAGAGCTTTTTACAGTTAGTGAGGGAGATATGAGTCTAGCGTCCAAAGAGCTTTTTACAGTTAGTGAGGGAGATATGAGTCTAGCGCCCAAAGAGCTTTTTAAAGTTAGTGAGGGAGATATGAGTCTCCAGCTTCAGTGATTTTTGCTATTTGTTCTAGTCATTGGCAGCAGAGAACTGGAAGGAAAGGTGGCCAAATGATGAAAAGGCTTTGGGGTGACCAGTGAAATATACCTGCTGGAGCGCATGCTACAGGTGCGTGCTGCTATGGTGACCAGTGAGCTGAGATAAGGCGGGGCTTTACCAAGCAAATAATTATAGATGACCTGGAGCCAGTGGGTTTGGCGACAAATATGAAGCGAGGGCCAGCCAACAAGAGCATACAGGTCGCAGTGGTGGGTAGTATATGGGGCTTGGGTGGCAAAATGAATGGCACTGTGATAGACTGCATCCAATTTGCTGACTAGCGTGTTGGAGGCTATTTTATAAATGACATCGCCGAAGTCAAGGATTGGTAGGAAATAATTTGCAAATAAATTCATTAAAAATCCTACAACGTGATTTTCTGGTTTTTATTTCTCATTTTGTCTGTCATAGTTGAAGTGTACCTATGATGAAAATTACAGGCCTCTCATCTTTTTAAGTGGGAGAACTTACACAATTGGTGGCTGACTAAATAGTTTTTTTGCCCCACTGTATTTAGTTCTTGGAGTTGGAGGCCCCAGAAGAAGAGTTGTATGGCATTGAAGCTCGTCTGGAGGTTAGTTAACACAGTGTCTAAAGAAGGGCTAGAAGTATACAGAATGGTGTTGTCTGCATGGAGGTGGATCAGAGAATCACCAGTAGCAAGAGCAACATCATTGATGTATTCAGAGAAAAGAGTCGACCCGAGAATTGAACCCTGTGGCACATAGAGACTGCCAGAGGTCCGGACTACAGGCCCTTCGATTTGACACACTGAACTCTATCTGAGAAGTATTTGGTGAACCAGGCGAGGCAGTCATTTGAGATACCAAGGCTGTTGAGTCTGCCTATAAGAATGTGGTGATTGACAGAGTCGAAAGCTTTGGCCAGGTCGATGAACACGGCTTCACACTATTGTCTTTTATCGATGCAGGTTATGATATCGTTTAGGACCTTGAGCGTGGCTGAGGTGCACCCATGACCAGCTCAGAAACCAGATTGCATAGTGGAGAAGGTATGGTGGGATTCTAAATGGTCGGTGATCTGTTTGTTAACTTGGCTTTCGAAGACCTTAGAAAGGCAGGCTAGAATAGATATAGGTCTCTAACAGTTTCGGTCTAAGGGTGTCTCCCCCTTTGAAGAGGGGGATGACAGCGGAGTTGAACAGAGTTAGAGAAAGAACAGAGGGAGGAGAGAACAGAGGGAGGAGAGAACAGAGGGAGGAGAGGACAGAGGGAGGAGAGGACAGAGGGAGGAGAGTACAGAGGGAGGAGAGTACAGAGGGAGGAGAGGACAGAGGGAGGAGAGGACAGAGGGAGGAGAGGACAGAGGGAGGAGAGTACAGAGGGAGGAGAGTACAGAGGGAGGAGAGTACAGAGGGAGGAGAGAACAGAGGGAGGAGAGAACAGAGGGAGGAGAGAACAGAGGGAGGAGAGAACAGAGGGAGGAGAGAACAGAGGGAGGAGAGAAAGTGACAAAGACCGTCTCTCTCTTGCTGTCCCTCCTCTCCCTTTCTGTGATTTGAGATCCTTTTGTAGAGAAGCTCTTCAGACACTTGTACCAGAGAAGAGGGTGACACACACACACACACACACACACACAAATACGCAAAGCCATATAAATACACAGAGCCATACAATTACACAGGAGCATACAATTAGACAGAGCCATACAATTAGACAGAGCCATACAATTAGACAGAGCCATACAATTAGACAGAGCCATACAATTAGACAGAGCCATACAATTAGACAGAGCCATACAATTACACAGGAGCATACAATTAGACAGAGCCATACAATTAGACAGAGCCATACAATTAGACAGAGCCATACAATTACACAGGAGCATACAATTAGACAGAGCCATACAATTAGACAGAGCCATACAATTGGAATGTGATACAAAACAAGGCAACAGTGCGCTTTAGGACCATGTGGACCTATCTAATTAATAAGAATAATTATGCCCACCCCACTTCCACCCCACTTCCAAAAACAAAGTTGCCCCCTTGCTTTTCAGTCAGTAGAAATGATCAGTGATAATCACTCATAATGGCTCCTGAAGTGAATGTATATACAGTATGTCTTTGCATGTCTCTAGGTGTGTGATCATGCCTGTGTCTATAAGTGTTTCTCAAAATGCATACTACCATGCATCAAGCACACACATTGGAGCACGAGTCCAAATCCAGCTCTGCTAAACGGAGCACGGAGGGCACTTCTGGAATGCGTACTCCATTAGTACATATTTTATAGCATACATCAATGCAAGCTTCAACGGAAAGAATGCCAAGAAATTTGAAGCGACCACATAAAAATTACGCACATGTTCTTGAAATCAATGAGCTGAATTTTGAGCTGAAGTGAGAGAAAATACACTCCGACTTCAGAATTAAATGTTGCCTGACTACAATATTTTATCTTGATATATTAATAAATACATGCTGTGTTAAATGTGGCATGGTTACCTGCCTACAATACCCACTGTAGTGTACATAGATCGCAAGCCCATAGTAAGTCAATAGAGCTAGAGTAACTGGCTAGCTACTACTGTTAGCTTGCCAGATAGCCACAAAGAACTGTTAACTAGCTACCCAGGAATAACTGATATCTATCGTGGATAACATTGGTTGATAACTATGAAGTAAAACATTTTCTTTGTGAACATTTTGTTTTGTCTCTATTGTTGCCATTGTCCTGGCTGGAAGAAGGTTCAGTGAATGGGGATGAGCAGTGTGAGGTAATACAGTAGGGGGAGGAGCAGCGTGAGGTAATACAGTACAGGGAGGAGCAGTGTGAGGTAATACAGTAGGGGGAGGAGCAGCGTGAGGTAATACAGTAGGGGGAGGAGCAGCGTGAGGTAATACAGTAGGGGAGGAGCAGCGTGAGGTAATACAGTAGGGGTAGGAGCAGCGTGAGGTAATATAGTAGGGGGGGAAGCAGCAGGAGGTAATACAGTAGGGGGAGGAGCAAGGTGAGGTAATACAGTACAGGGAGGAGCAGTGTGAGGTAATACAGTAGGGGGAGGAGCAGCGTGAGGTAATACAGTAGGGGGAGGAGCAGCGTGAGGTAATACAGTAGGGGTAGGAGCAGCGTGAGGTAATATAGTAGGGGGAGAAGCAGCAGGAGGTAAAACAGTAGGGGGAGGAGCAAGGTGAGGTAATACAGTAGGGGAGGAGCAGCGTGAGGTAATACAGTAGATGGAGGAGCAGCATGAGGTAATACAGTAGGGGGAGGAGCAGCATGAGGTAATACAGTAGGGGGAGGAGCAGCATAAGATAATACAGCAGGGGGAGGAGCAGCATGAAGTAATACACTAGGGGGAGGAGCAGCGTGAGGTAATAAAGTAGGGGAAGGAGCAGCATGAGGTAATACAGTAGTGGGAGGAGCAGCGTGAGGTAATATAGTAGGGGGAGGAGCAGCGTGAGGTAATACAGTAGGGGGAGGAGCAGCGTGAGGTAATACAGTAGGGGGAGGAGCAGCATGAGGTAATATAGTAGGGGGAGGAGCAGCGTGAGGTAATACAGTAGGGGGAGGAGCAGCGTGAGGTAATACAGTAGGGGGAGGAGCAGTGTGAGGTAATACAGTAGGGGGAGGAGCAGCGTGAGGTAATACAGTAGGGGGAGGAGCAGCGTGAGGTAATACAGTAGGGGGAGGAGCAGCGTGAGGTAATACAGTAGGGGGAGAAGCAGCAGGAGGTAATACAGTAGGGGGAGGAGCAGCGTGAGGTAAAACAGTAGGGGGAGGAGCAGCGTGAGGTAAAACAGTAGGGGGAGGTGAGTGCTTCAAATGAAATGTTATGCTCCTGCACACTCTCGTCCTCACAACAACGTACTCAAGAGAATGTCCTCAGAGAATGTCCTCAGAGAATGTCCTCAGAGAATGCACTCAGAGAATGTCCTCAGAGAATGTCCTCAGAGAATGTCCTCAGAGATTGTCCTCAGAGAATGTCCTCAGAGATTGTCCTCAGAGAATGTCCTCAGAGAATGTCCTCAGAGAATGCACTCAGAAGATGAGAGTGTGGAGTACGGTAGTATTCGTATTGAGAAACACCCTGTCTCTATGTGTCTAGGAGTGGTTAATCATGTACTGCTGTATGTACTGTCTTATGAGAAGAAGCACCATACTCTATATGTGACAGGTCTGCACATGTGTGTGTGTGTGTGTGTGTGTGTGTGTGTGTGTGTGTGTGTGTGTGTGTGTGTGTGTGTGTGTGTGTGTGTATATATATACAGTGCCTTGCGAAAGTATTCGGCCCCCTTGAACTTTGCGACCTTTTGCCACATTTCAGGCTTCAAACATAAAGATATAAAAGCAGGCCCAAACCATGATGCTGCCACCACCATGTTTGACAGTGGAGATGGTGTGTTCAGGGTGATGAGCTGTGTTGCTTTTACGCCAAACATAACGTCTTGCATTGTTGCCAAAAAGTTCAATTTTGGTTTCATCTGACCAGAGCACCTTCTTCCACATGTTTGGTGTGTCTCCCAGCTGGCTTGTGGCAAACTTTAAACAACACTTTTTATGGATATCTTTCAGAAATGGCTTTCTTTTTGCCACTCTTCCATAAAGGCCAGATTTGTGCAATATACATTGTTGTCCTATGGACAGAGTCTCCCACCTCAGCTGTAGATCTCTGCAGTTCATCCAGAGTGATCATGGGCCTCTTGGCTGCATCTCTGATCAGTCTTCTCCTTGTATGAGCTGAAAGTTTAGAAGTTTAGACGGCCAGGTCTTGGTAGATTTGCAGTGGTCTGATACTCCTTCCATTTCAATATTATCGCTTGCACAGTGCTCCTTGGGATGTTTAAAGCTTGGGAAATCTTTTTGTATCCAAATCCGGCTTTAAACTTCTTCACACCAGTATCTCGGACCTGCCTGGTGTGTTCCTTGTTCTTCATGATGCTCTCTGCGCTTTTAACGGACCTCTGAGACTATCACAGTGCAGGTGCATTTATACGGAGACTTGATTACACACAGGTGGATTGTATTTATCATCATTAGTCATTTAGGTCAACGTTGGATCATTCAGAGATCCTCACTGAACTTCTGGAGAGAGTTTGCTGCACTGAAAGTAAAGGGGCTGAATAATTTTGCACGCCCAATTTTTCAGTTTTTGATTTGTTAAAAAAGTTTGAAATTGAAAATATCCAATAAATGTCGTTCCACTTCATGATTGTGTCCCACTTGTTGTTGATTCTTTACAAAAAAATACAGTTTTATATCTTTATGTTTGAAGCCTGAAATGTGGCAAAAGGTCGCAAAGTTCAAGGGGGCCGAATACTTTCGCAAGGCACTGTATATACACTTAGGTTGGAGTCATTAAATCTCGTTTTTCAAACACCACAAATTTCTTGTTAACAAACTATAGTTTTGGCAAGTCGGTTAGGACATCTACTTTGTGCATGACACAAGGAATTTTTCCAACAATTGCTTACAGACTATAGATTATTTCACTTATAATTCACTGTATCACAGTTCCAGTGGGTCAGAAGTTTACATAAACTACGTTGACTGTGACTTTAAACAGCTTCGAAAATGTATTTGGATTTTCCCATGATGTCAAGCAAAGAGGCACTGAGTTTGAAGGTAGGTCTTGAAATACATCCACAGGTACACCTCCAATTGACTCAAATGATGTCAAATAGCCTATCAGAAGCTTCTAAAGCCATGACATCATTTTCTGGAATTTTCCAAGCTGTTTAAAGGCACAGTCAACTTAGTGTATGTACACTTCTGACCTAGTGTTATTGTGATGCAATGAATTATAAGTGAAATAATATGTCTGTAAACAATTGTTGGAAAGATTACTTGTGTCATGCACACTGTAAATGTCCTAACCGACTTGACAAAACTATAGTTTGTTAACAAGAAATTTGTGGAGTGGTTGAAAAACGAGTGTATGTAAACTTCCAACTTCAACTGTATATATGACAGCTACCCTCTTTCCTCCAGTCATCTTTAAACACAGCTAACTGCAGCCAAGCCCCTATTGGCCCGCCTCTCCACACAACCCACGCTAGAGTCATTCATCACACACACAGTCAACACTAGCCATTCATCACACCAAGAGGGAGGGCATCTCTCTCTCTCTCTCTCTCTCTCTCTCTCTCTCTCTCTCTCTCTCTCTCTCTCTCTCTCTCTCTCTCTCTCTCTCTCTCTCTCTCTCTCTCTCTCTCTCTCTCTCTCTCTCTCTCTCTCTCGGTGATAAATCATAAATCATCTAAACCCTGACCTGTGGCACAAGTTCAGAATGGACACTCTATATGTATCTCCCTGTCCATCTTTCTTTCTTGGGGAGGGAGTGAGGGATGAGGTTAATATGAGGGAGAGAAAGCAGCAAAGAGAATGATGGAGAAAGACTAGAACCAGGGAAAGAAAGGGAACAGAGTTCATGAACAGAATGAGGGAGGAAAGGAGAACATGAAAGAGAGAGAGATAGGAGAAGAGTGAAAGCATGAGAGGCCTTAGAGACAGAGTAAACAAGAGAAGGGGGACTATTTGTCTCTATGCTGCTGCTGGCTCTTATGACAACGCTGCAGTCAGTCAGCTGGCAGAGAGTCCAGGGAGAGGGAGGGAGGTGGGGGGGGGGGGGGGATAGAGGAGGGAGAAAGGGGACAGAGAGGGAGAGGAGGGAGACATGGGAGAGAGATGGGGAGAGGATGGAGACATGGGAGAAAGGGAGGGAGAGGAGGGAGACTGGGGAGAGAGAGGCAGAGGAGGGAGACATGGGAGAGAGGGAGAAGAGGAGGGAGACTGGGGAGAGAGGGGGGATAGAGGAGGGAGACTGGGGAGAGAGAGGGAGAGGAGGGAGACATGGGAGAGAGATAGGGAGAGGAAGGAGACATGGGAGAAAGGGAGAGGAGGGAGACATGGGAGAGAGAGGCAGAGGAGGGAGACATGGGAGAGAGGGGGAAGAGGAGGGAGACTGGGGAGAGAGGGGGGATAGAGGAGGGAGACTGGGGAGAGAGGGGGGATAGAGGAGGGAGACATGGAAGAGAGGGGGGATAGAAGAGGGAGACTGGGGAGAGAGGGGGGATAGAGGAGGGAGACTGGGGAGAGAGGGGGGATAGAGGAGGGAGACATGGAAGAGAGGGGGGATAGAGGAGGGAGACTGGGGAGAGAGAGGGAGAGGAGGGAGACATGGGAGAGAGATAGGGAAAGGAGGGAGACATGGGAGAGAAAGAGGGGAGACATGGGAGAGAGACGAGAGAGGAGGGAGACATGGGAGAGAGAAGGGAGAGGATGGAGACTGGGGGTAGAGAGGATGGAGAGGGTAGAGAGAAGGGGAAGATGAAAGAGACATGGGAGAGAAAGGGAGGAGAAGATGGAGACATGAGCGAGAGGGGGAGAGGAGGGAGACATGGGAGAGAGATGGGGAGAGGAGGGAGAAATGGGAGAGAAAGAGGGGAGACATGTGAGAGAGAGGGGGAGAGGAGGGAGACATGGGAGAGAGGGGGAGACATGGGAGACATGGGAGAGAGGGGGGAGAGGAGGGGGACATGGGTGAGAGAGGGGGGAGACATGAGAGAGAGAGGGGGGCGAGGAGGGTGACATAGGAGAGAAAGGGGGGTGACATGTGAGAGAGAGGGGGGAGGGGGACATGGGAGAGAGAGGGGGACAGGAGGGAGACATGGGAGATAAAGGGGAGAGGATCGAGATGGGGAGAGAGAGGGCGAGAGGGGAGAGAGAGGGGGGAGAGGATGGAGACATGATCGAGAGGGGGAGAGGGGAGAGAGGGGGGAGAGGATGGAGACATGATCGAGAGGGGGAGAGGGGAGAGAGAGGGGGGAGAGGAGGGAGAGAGGGTAGAGATAAGGGGTAGATGAAAGAGACAGGGGAGATAGGGGGAAGAGGAAGGAGACATGAGCTAGAGGGGGAGAGGATGGAGACAGGGGAGAGAGAGGCGGAGAGGAGGGAGAGAGGGTAGAGAGAAGGGGTAGATGAAAGAGACAGGGGAGAGAGAGGGGAGAGGAGGGAGACATGAGCTAGAGGGGGAGAGGATGGAGACAGGGGAGAGAGAGGGGGAGAGGAGGGAGAGAGGGTAGAGAGAAGGGGTAGATGAAAGAGACAGGGGAGAGAGAGGCGGAGAGGAGGGGGAGAGGGTAGAGAGAAGGGGTAGATGAAAGAGACAGGGGAGAGAGAGGGGAAGAGGAGGGAGAGAGGGTAGAGAGAAGGGGTAGATGAAAGAGACAGGGGAGATAGGGGGAAGAGGAAGGAGACATGAGCTAGAGGGGGAGAGGATGGAGACAGGGGAGAGAGAGGGGGAGAGGAGGGAGAGAGGGTAGAGAGAAGGGGTAGATGAAAGAGAGGGGAGAGAGAGGCGGAGAGGAGGGAGAGAGGGTAGAGAGAAGGGGTAGATGAAAGAGACAGGGGAGATAGGGGGAAGAGGAAGGAGACATGAGCTAGAGGGGGAGAGGATGGAGACAGGGGAGAGAGAGGCAGAGAGGAGGGAGAGAGGGTAGAGAGAAGGGGTAGATGAAAGAGACATGGGAGAGAGAGGGGGAAAAGGAAGGAGACATGAGCTAGAGAGGGGGAGAGGATGGAGACATGAGCGAGAGGGGGAGAGGAGGGTGACAGGTGAGAGAGAAGAGAGGGGGGAGACATGGGAGAGAAAGGGGGAGTGGAGGGAGACATGGGAAAGAGATGTAGGAGAGGAGGGAGACATGAGCAAGAGGGGGAGAGGAAAGAGATTTGGGAGAGAGAGTGGGAGAGGAGGGAGACATGGGTTAGAGAGGGGGGAGTGGAGGGAGACATGGGAGAGAGAGGGGGAGAGAAGGGAGACATGGGAGATAAAGGGGAGAGGATCGAGATGGGGAGAGAGAGGGGGAGAGGGGAGAGAGAGGGGGGAGAGCATGGAGACATGATCGAGAGGGGGAGAGGGGAGAGAGAGGGGGGAGAGGACGGAGCCATGATCGAGAGGGGGAGAGGAGGGAGAAAGGGGAGAGAGAGGGGGAGAGGGTAGAGAGAAGGGGTAGATGAAAGAAGGGGAGAGAGGGGGAAGAGGAAGGAGACATGAGCTAGAGAGGGGGAGAGGAGGGTGACAGGTGAGAGAGAGGGGGGAGAGGAGGGAGACATGGGAGAGAAAGTGGGAGTGGAGGGAGACATGGGAAAGAGATGTAGGAGAGGAGGGAGACATGAGCAAGAGGGGGAGAGGGGGAGAGGAAAGAGATTTGGGAGAGAGAGTGGGAGAGGAGGGAGACGTGGGAGAGAGGGGGGAGAGGAGGGAGACATGGGTGAGAGAGGGGGAGACATGGGAGAGAGAGGGGGGAGAGGACGGAGACATGATCGAGAGGGGGAGAGGAGGGAGAAAGGGGAGAGAGAGGGGGAGAGGGTAGAGAGAAGGGGTAGATGAAAGAAGGGGAGAGAGGGGGAAGAGGAAGGAGACATGAGCTAGAGAGGGGGAGAGGAGGGTGACAGGTGAGAGAGAGGGGGGAGAGGAGGGAGACATGGGAGAGAAAGTGGGAGTGAAGGGAGACATGGGAAAGAGATGTAGGAGAGGAGGGAGACATGAGCAAGAGGGGGAGAGGGGGAGAGGAAAGAGATTTGGGAGAGAGAGTGGGAGAGGAGGGAGACGTGGGAGAGAGGGGGGAGAGGAGGGAGACATGGGTGAGAGAGGGGGGGAGACATGGGAGAGAGGGGGGAGAGGAGGGAGACATGGGTGAGAGAGGAGGGAGGGGAGGGAGACATGGGAGAGAGAGGGGGAGAGGAGGGAGACATGGGAGATAAAGGGGAGAGGATCGAGATGGGGAGAGAGAGGGGGAGAGGGGAGAGAGAGGGGGAGAGCATGGAGACATGATCGAGAGGGGGAGAGGGGAGACAGAGGGGGGAGAGGACGGAGACATGATCGAGAGGGGGAGAGGAGGGAGAAAGGGGAGAGAGAGGGGGCGAGGGTAGAGAGAAGGGGTAGATGAAAGAGACAGGGGAGAGAGAGGGGGAAGAGGAAGGAGACATGAGCTAGAGAGGGGGAGAGAGGGGGTAGAGGGGCGAGACATGGGAGAAAGAGGGGTGAAGATGGCAACATGGGAGAGAGAGGAGGAGAGCAGGGAGACATGGGAGAGAGGGGGGAGAGGAGAAAGACATGGGAGAGAGGGGAATAGGAGGAAGATGGGGGAGCGGGGGGGGGGGGGGGGGGGGGGGGGGGGGGGGGGGGGGGGGGGGGGGGGGTGGGGGTTAGACAGCTGTGCTAGAGCTCCTAGTTCCAGAGCAGGACTGGGTATAGACAGCTGTGCTAGAGCTCCTAGTTCCAGAGCAGGACTGGGTATAGACAGCTGTACTAGAGCTCCTAGTTCCAGAGCAGGACTGGGTATAGACAGCTGTCCTAGAGCTCCTAGTTCCAGAGCAGGACTGGGTATAGACAGCTGTCCTAGAGCTCCTAGTTCCAGAGCAGGACTGGGTATAGACAGCTGTCCTAGAGCTCGTAGTTCCAGAGCAGGACTGGGTATAGACAGCTGTCCTAGAGCTCCTAGTTCCAGAGCAGGACTGGATATAGACAGCTGTGTGTGTATATGGGGTAGCTAACTCTGACAGTTTGGCCTGGTGTGTTCAGGGATCAACCTTCACCTCCCAGGGCACTGCAGGGATATTCTACAGCCTAGATTAAATGAATACATGACAACAATGTGGAAGGATTTGTATAACCTCCAAAAATGATTTTGGAATGGAAAACACTTCAAATATCAAACCAAACTAAGCATTCTGATTGGGCTAGATAATCAATTCCTCTGTTTCCTCCTCTGTCTTGCTGAACTGCTGACTGTGATTTCCTCGAGGTGTGAAATCATTCTCTCTGGCTCTGAGAAGATGATACCAGTGTAAATGCATAATATTACAGTAGTAAATGACGTTGTAATATCACCTAGACCACATTATTATAGTCAACTCTGTCTCTGTCTGGATGAGGGGCTTTGGTGCTCTGTCAACGTCTGGGCAATAATCTCTGGGTTTAATTAAACACAGGAAACCAGCACAAATACAAACATGAAAAACATCTAATATTACAAATATACTCAAACAAACATGAATATTATAGAAGGCCTGCTTCTCTTGTCTTCTCTCTACCCTAAATAATTGTTTCTGTTATTGTTGAGTGTTGTCATGTGGCCGTATCTCTCTACTCCCTCCCTCCCTGTCTACTCCCTCCGTCTCTACCCCCTCCCTCTCTACCCCTCCCTCTCTACCCCCTCCCTCTATACTCCCTCCCTCTCTACCCCCTCCCACTCTACCCCCTCCCTCTCTACTCCCTCCCTCTCTACTCCCTCCGTTTCTACCCCCTCCCTCTATACTCCCTCCTTCTCTACCCCCTCCCTCTATACTCCCTCCCTCTCTACCCCCTCCCACTCTACTCCCTCCGTCTCTACCCCCTCCCTCTCTACCCCCTCCCTCTATACTCCCTCCCTCTCTACCCCCTCCCACTCTACCCCCTCCCTCTCTACTCCCTCCGTCTCTACCCCCTCCCTCTCTACTCCCACCCTCTCTACTCCCTCCCTCCCTGTCTACTCCCTCCGTCTCTAACACCTCCCTCTCTACCCCTCCCTCTCTACCCCTCCCTGTCTACTCCCTCCGTCTCTACCCCATCCCTCTCTACCCCTCCCTCTCTACCCCCTCCCTCTATACTCCCTCCCTCTCTACCCCCTCTCACTCTACCCCTTCCCTCTCTACTCCCTCCGTCTCTACCCCCTCCCTCTCTACTCCCTCCGTCTCTACTCACTCCTTCTCTACTCCCTCCTTCTCTACCCCCTCCCTCTCTACTCCCTCCTCTACTCCCTCCCTCTCTACTCCCTCCTTCTTTACCCAATCCCTCTCTACTCCCTCCTTCTCTACTCCCTCCTTCTCTACTGCCTCCCTCTCTACTCCCTCCTTCTTTACTCCCTCCGTCTCTACTCCCTCCGTCTCTACTCCCTCCTTCTCTACTCCCTCCGTCCTCTCTACCCCCTCCTTCTCTCCCCCCTCCCTCTCTACTCCCTCCCTCCCTCCCACTCTACCTTCTCCCTCTCTACCCCTCCCTCTCTACTCCCTCCTTCTCTACTCCCTCCTTCTCTACCCCCTCCCTCTCTACTCCCTCCTCTACTCCCTCCCTCTCTACTCCCTCCTTCTTTACCCCCTCCCTCTCTACTCCCTCCTTCTCTACTCCCTCCTTCTCTACTCCCTCCTTCTCTACTCCCTCCCTCTCTACTCCCTCCTTCTCTACTCCCTCCTTCTCTACTCCCTCCTCTACTCCCTCCCTCTCTACTCCCTCCTTCTTTACCCCCTCCCTCTCTACTCCCCCCCTCTCTACCCCCTCCCTCTCTACTCCCTCCTTCTCTACTCCCTCCTTCTCTACTCCCTCCTTCTCTACTCCCTCCTTCTCTACTCCCTCCTTCTCTACTCCCTCCCTCTCTACTCCCTCCCTCTCTACTCCCTCCCTCTCTACTCCCTCCCTCTCTACTCCCTCCTTCTCTACTCACTCCTTCTCTACTCCCTCCTTCTCTACTCCCTCCTTCTATACTCACTCCTTCTCTACTCCCTCCTTCTTTACCCCCTCCCTCTCTACTCCCTCCTTCTCTACCCCCTCCCTCTCTACTCCCTCCCTCTCTACTCCCTCCGTCTCTACTCACTCCTTCTCTACTCCCTCCTTCTCTACCCCCTCCCTCTCTACTCCCTCCTCTACTCCCTCCCTCTCTACTCCCTCCTTCTTTACCCCCTCCGTCTCTACTCCCTCCTTCTCTACTCCCTCCTTCTCTACTCCCTCCCTCTCTACTCCCTCCGTCTCTACTCACTCCTTCTCTACTCCCTCCTTCTCTACCCCCTCCCTCTCTACTCCCTCCTCTACTCCCTCCCTCTCTACTCCCTCCTTCTTCACTGCCTCCCTCTCTACTCCCTCCTTCTCTACGCCCTCCTTCTCTACTTCCTCCCTCTCTACTCCCTCCTTCTCTACTCACTCCTTCTCTACCCCCTCCCTCTCTACCCCCTCCTTCTCTACTCCCTTCTTCTCTACTCCCTCCTTCTCTACTCCCTCCTATTCTACCCCCTCCCTCTCTACTCCCTCCTTCTCTACTCCCTCCTTCTCTACTCCCTCCTTCTCTAATCCCTCCTTCTTTACCCCCTCCCTCTCGACTCCCTCCTTCTCTACTCCCCCCTTCTCTACTCCCTCCTTCTCTACTCCCTCCTTCTCTACTCCCTCCCTCTCTACCCCCTCCCTCTCTACTCCCTCCTTCTCTACTCCCTCCTTCTCTACTCCCTCCTTCTCTACTCCCTCCTTCTCTACTCCCTCCTTCTCTACTCCCTCCTTCTCTACTCCCTCCTTCTCTACTCCCTCCCTCTCTACTCCCTCCTTCTCTACTCCCTCCTTCTCTACTCACTCCTTCTCTACTCACTCCTTCTCTACTCCATCCTTCTCTACTCCCTCCTTTTCTACTCCCTCCCTCTCTACTCCCTCCTTCTCTACTCCCTCCCTCTCTACCCCTCCCTCTCTACCCCCTCCCTCTATACTCCCTCCCTCGCTACTCCCTCCTTCTCTACTCCCTCCGTCTCTACTCCCTCCCTCTCTACTCCCTCCGTCCTCTCTACCCCCTCCTTCTCTCCCCCCTCCCTCTCTACTCCCTCCCTCCCTCCCTCTCTACCTCCTCCCTCTCTACCCCTCCCTCTCTACTCCCTCCTTCTCTACTCACTCCTTCTCTACTCACACCTTCTGGAGTGGTTGAAAAACGAGTTTTAATGACTCCATCCTGAGTGTATGTAAACTTCCAACTTCAACTGTATATATGACAGCTACCCTCTGTCCTCCAGTCATCTTTAAACACTGCTAACTGCAGCCAAGCCCCTATTGGCCCGCCTCTCCACACAACCCACGCTAGAGTCATTCATCACACACACACACAGTCAACGCTAGCCATTCATCACACCAAGAGGGAGGGCATCTTTCTCTCTCTCTCTCTCTCTCTCTCTCTCTCTCTCTCTCTCTCTCTCTCTCTCTCTCTCTCTCTCTCTCTCTCTCTCTCTCTCTCTCTCTCTCTCTCTCTCTCTCTCTCTCTCTCTCTCTCTCTCTCTCTCTCTCTCTATGTGTGTGTCTCTCTCTCTCTCTCTCTCTGTAGCTCTCTCGCTCTCTCTGTTTCTCTCTCTCTCTCTCTCTGTGTCTCTCTCTCTCTCTCTCCCTCTCACACACACAGCATAGCGTGCTACTATAAGTACTTTATTCCACACGTGTGCGTGTTCCAGTGTGCACACACACACCCACACACACACACTCACTCATATCATGCATTATTAATCTTTGTGAAGGCTAAGGTAGTGAATGAGCAACAGAGAAAGAGAGAGTGTGTGTATGTGTCTGCTAATATGAAAGCATTCTATCAGTCATTGATCTGCTGCCGTAATTGAACAGTTCTCCTAATAGTTTACCGATAAGCACACATCTCCAAAAACTCCAGAGAATTCAGTAAACAAACATCTCACTGCTGTTTTCAACACACACAGTCCGAGCAGTTCTATCCCTCCAGAGAGCTGCTCTGTTACTTCTGCCCGTATCTGTACAGAAAGTATCTAATTGAAAGTCTCCATTGAAGGGAGGAATAATGCAACACCTTACACTATCCATGGCTGTAGCTGAGGCTAACTCATGTTCAACAGGGCTTCAGTGTAGAGCCAGCAGCATATGAGCCAGCAGCATGCTTCTGAAGCTACGCTGGGCTGGGTTGGTCCTGGTCAGTCCCTGGGCGGGAGACCAGATGCTGCTGGAAGTGGTGTTGGAGGGCCAGTAGGAGGCACTTTTTCCTCTGGTAAAATAAAAAAACAATCACAATATCCCAGGGCAGTGATTGGGGACATTGCACTATGCATATTGTTGTTGTCTTTCGGATGTGATGTTAAATGGGTGTCCTGACTCTCTGTGTTCACTAAAGATCCCATTGCACTTATTTTAGGGGTGTCAACTCCAGTGTCATGGATACATTCCCCCTATGGCCACCGAGCTTCCAATTGGCTCATTCATCTCCTCTTCCCTGTAACTATTCCCCAGGTTGGTGCTGTAAATGAGAATGAGTTCTCAGTCAATTTACCTGGTAAAATTAAACATACAGATTAACTCAACAACCACAACTCATTTAGAATGACAACAGCTTAAGTATAACTCAATCACAACTCCTTCAGAATGTCAACAGTAAAACACAATCACAACTCATTTAGAATGACAACAGTATAACTCAACCAAAACTCCTTCAGAATGACAACAGTATAACTCCACCACAAACACAACTCCTTCAGAATGACAACAGCATAACTCAACCACAACTCCTTTAGAATGACAACAGCATAACTCAACCACAACTCCTTCAGAATGACAACAGTATATCTCCACCACAAACACAACTCCTTCAGAATGACAACAGCATAACTCAACCACAACTCCTTCAGAATGACAACAGCATAACTCAACCACAAACACAACTTCTCGACTGAATCATTGTACTCTGACCGTCCATGACCCCTGGATTAGGGGCAGTATGCTCAGCCGAGCGATTGAAAAAAGGAGAGAGAAGAAGAGAAACAGGAAGAGAGAGGGAGAGTATATAGCCACACCACAGTATTGTTATTTACTGCTGCTCTTTAATGAATTGTTATTCTTATCTCTTACTTTTTTTGGGGGGGGGTATTTTCTTAAAACTGCATTGTTGGTTAAAAGCATTTCACTGTGAGGTCAACACCTGTTGTATTCGGCGCATGTGACAAATAAAATTGGATTTGATTTGAGAAAGGGAGCTGAAACGTCATAGACAGAGTAGTATTGTTCCTCCCAGTCCATTATGCCCTCCCTCCCTCCCTCCCTCCCTCCCTCCCTTATCATGAGCAATATACAACATACGCACGCACGGATGTACGCACACAAACTCAAACACACACACACACACACACAGTGAGGCTGATATAAATAGAAGCAGGAGAGTGTCCATCCATCACTGTGCCAGTCTGAAGGAGCAGATCAATAGTGTGTGTGTGACGCATTCCACTACCTCAGCAATAACAACCAGGAGAGTGAGTGGGCAAACCGTGACACGACTGCTAAAACTCAGACAGAGAGACAGACACACACAAACACACACAGGTACCTTTGATTCGAAAGGTTAGGCTATCTCCCATTGTGCGACTGTGTGTGTGTGTGTGTGTGTGTGTGTGTTTGTCTTTGTGTGGTTGGACTCTCCAGAACGATCAGCTGAAATTGTATAATTATACGTTTTTCATTTGAATGAAATTGTTCTCTAGGGCTCCATAATACATTTTCCATTTCAATTCTATCTCATCCTATTTGTGGCACTGATGAATGAATTACCTTTTGGTTACCTAGTAATCTATCACACGACTCGAACTGGAAAGAGCCATTAGAATGTAGCACTTCAAAAGCACTGTAGCCATTGTTATTCAGGTCAATACATGTGCAATACACTAACATACGCAGTAAGTGCTGTCTTACATGCACACACACACACACACACACACACACACACACACACACACACACACAAACACACACGAGTATATATAGTACATACACACAGACACACACACACGCACCAGCATATATAGTACACACACACACACACACACACACACACACACACACACACACACACACACACACCAGCATATATAGTACATTGACACACACACACTTACATAGACAAACACAAACATAGACACACAGTGACACACAGGCGAGACACTAGCCCACGGCTAATTAGTTCTAAAGATCAGCTCTATTAATAGCATCTCATTACTGGTCGAGGTGGAGGGAGGAAGACTGGCTGTGTGTGTGTGTGTGTGTGTGTGTGTGTGTGTGTGTGTGTGTGTGTGTGTGTGTGCGTGTGTGTGTGTGTGTGTGTAAAGGTCACTCCTCTCATCTCTCAGTGAGACATAGGGTGCTCTGAGTGGCAGCAGTCATCAATATTAACCACCCCTCTACCTACCTTTCATTGACACACAGTATCTAACACTATTAATCACACATACTGGCTACTCATGACACTATCGTCTATGTCTGTGTTTCAGTCTGGTGTGTATGTGGTGTTCCTAGAGTGCACATTGGAGTGTGCTATTGCATGCTGAATATGAACATTGAGGTATTTTCAAGTTCAAGATCACGAAGGTAGCAGGTAGTCTGTGCATGAGACATTGCTCACCACCACACACACACACACACACACACACACACACACACACACACACACACACACACACACACACACACACACACACACACACACACACACACACACAGCAGTACTGCCACACTGCAATAAAAAGGTGAGACATACATCAGATGGTCTGTGCCCTGCGGTCCCAGAGAGAGTGATCACACTGAGCTGTTATACACAGACACATCTGTATGTCATGAAAGCAGAGAGGATAAGGACATATGTTATTATTGTTCACAGGAAGGAGACAGACACTCAGAGAATTATAGAAATGAAGAGTCAGAGAAAGAGAGAAACAAAAAAACGTGTACATCATCAATTACAAATCTTAGTGTAAGTTAAAGACTACCAGAACCCATTAGATTCTCCAATTACATTGAATGAACTACAGAACAAAATACAAACCCTTCGACCCAAAAAAGCCTGTGGTGTTGATGGTATCCTAAATGAAATGATACAATATATATACCACAATAAATATATATATATATACCTCTTTAACATCATCCTTAGCTCTGGCATCTTCCCAAATATTTTTAACCAAGGACTGATCCCCCCCAATCCACAAAAGTGGACACAAATTTGACCCCAATAAATACTGTGGGATACACGTCAACAGCAACCTTGGGAAAATCCTCTGAATTATCATTAACAGCAGACTCGTACATTTCCATGTACACAAACAACATGCGTGTGGTTAAAATTGGCAAAAAACACACGCTGTCTCACCCCACGGCCACGGGGCTGTGGGGTGAGACAGGGTTGCAGCTTAAGCCCCACCCTCTTCAACAAATTGGCGAGGGCACTTGAACAGTCTGCAGCACCCGGCATCACCCTATTAGAATCTGAAGTTAAATGTCTACTGTTTGCTGATGATCTGGTGCTTCTGTCCCCAACCAAGGAGGGCCTACAGCAGCACCTAGATCTTATTCACAGATTCTGTCAGATCTGGGCCCTGACAGTAAATCTCAGTAAGACAAAAAATAACGGTGTTCTAAAAATGATCCAGTTGCCAGGACCACAAATACTGTAATGAACACGATGGGAGACAGAGAGCTGGTTTCAAGCATAGGGCGCAGCAGGTGTTCATTGGTAAAGGACCCCAGGATGGGGCAGGTAGCTGGGTCCAGGATCAGGCAGAAGGTCATACACAGGGGTCCAAAAAGGCAAGAGTATAGGTAGGGAAAAGGCTAGTAACGTCGTCCGTGAGATCAGGCAACAGGTTGATACAGGAAATCTGATAGGCTAAAGTACAGTCAGGGAATGAGTTGTTAGTGAGGCAGGCCATCACCTTCAGAGAGATGAACATGGAGAAGAGTCCCCTAAGCAAGCTGGTTCTGGGGCTCTGTTCACAAACACAAACAGACCCCACAGAGCCCCAGGACAGCAACACAATTAGACCCAACCAAATCATTAGAAAACAAAAAGATAATTGCATTGTAAAGAATTAACAAAAAAACAGAGCAAACTAGAATAATATTTGGCACTAGAGTACACAGTGGCAGAATACCTGACCACTGTGACTGACCCAAAATTAAGGAAACTTCGACTATGTACATACTATTAGGAAAGGCCGCCGTAGGCAGACCTGGCTCTCAAGAGAAGACAGGCTATGTGCACACTGCCCACAAAATGAGGTGGAAACTGAGCTACATTTCCTAACCTCCTGCCCAATGTATGACCATAATAGAGACACATATTTCCCTCAGATTACACAGATCCACAAATAATTATTATTTTGGAACTTTTATGAGTATAATGTTTACCGTAAATGTGTATTATATTTCACATTTGTGTATTATCTACTTCACTTGCTTTGGCAATGTTGTTAACACATGTTTCCATGCCAGTAGAGCCCTTAAATTGAATTGAATTGAGTGAGAGAAATATACAGAGAGGGGAGAGGAGAAGAAGAAACCTAAATACAGCGATTGTGCAGCGCAGGAATGACAGGAAGGTTTCAAGGCTTTTAATGAATAAGCAACCGTTTTTAGTCACAACGGTAAAACAGAGCGAGTCGAATGTCTCTCCTTCTTTCATGATGTATTTGAATGACAGAGTGATAAAAGGACAAAAACACAAATGAGTCTGAGTTTCTGTTTACAGCATAGCTCTCGCTCTCAGGCAATACAGAAGGAACTGACGCACGCACACGCACACACACATACACACACACACACACATACACATACACATACACATACACATACACACACACATACACACACACTCACACACACACACTCTTACCAAACCAAATGCAGAATAATAAAGAGGCAACAAGCATAGTTAGGGAGTCTGTGTGTCATATCAGTGCTCTCCTATCTGGGGATTGTGGACTGTCAGGAGGTCAGGGCAGGGACACAAACAAGACTGGGTCTCTATCCTCTCATCTCTTTCTATACTCTCCATTTCTCCCTGTCATCCTCCTCCCTTTCTATTGGAGCTGTAATGAAAAGATTGAATGACAGAAACACAGAAAGGAGCAGTTGAGTTCGGTGAAGGGCTATATGTGTCAGTTGGAATCAGGCAGTGTGGTGGCGGTCTGTCTCTGTCATATTCTGGTTTTTAGAAGTGGATGTTTGTGAGAGTAATCTGCCAAATATGTGTGTGTGTAAGTGTGTGTTTGCCAAAACATAAAGCTAGAAGAACATGACAGAGGGGATTTTGGGAGATGAAGTACAGGGTGTCAGGGAATCATACTTGTATTTGTGGGCGTGTGTGTGATTGTGTGTGTGTGCGTGTGTGTGTCTGTGTGTGAAACAGCAGCTACATAGAAGCAGTAACCACTATACCCTCTCTAACTCCAACAAATCATCATCCATTAGACTCCCAGACTAGTGTGTGTTTTGACCTCTACTAACCCCAGTCTACATCAGACTAGTGTGTTTTGGCCTCTAATAACCCCAGTCTACATCAGGCTAGTGTGTTTTGACCTCTAATAACCCCAGTCTACATCAGACTAGTGTGTTTTGGCCTCTAATAACCCCAGTCTACATCAGACTAGTGTGTTTTGGCCTCTAATAACCCCAGTCTACATCAGACTAGTGTGTGGTATTGACCTCTAATAACCCCAGTCTACATCAGACTAGTGTGTTTTGGCCTCCAATAACCCCAGTCCCATCAATTCCATGTTGTGTATTTAACCCTCTGTTTCCCCTCATGTCCTTGTTGGAGATTGTGTGATTGTATGTTAGTGCTAGTATGTGTTGGTGCGCGATGGGTTTTGTACCCATTCTATTATATTCTAGTCTTTTTAGCCATTTGTAAACCTGTTATTCAATGTGTTTCTACGGGCTGTAGTAGTATTTTTTTTATACCTAAAGGGGTCCTAAATTTAAAATCACATAGCTAAATGCTATGACCATCTTAAAACAATTCCATTTGTTAGCTTAGTACCCCCCCCCCCCCCCCCCCCCCCCCTGCTATTCTACATATATTGCCATGGGAAAGAGATAGAAATGTGCCATTTTATAACTAATCTCATGCTATTCTGCTATTCTGCACATATTGCAATGAAGATGAGAGAATTTTGCATTTTGAAAGCAAATTTCCTGGCATTCTACACATTTCGCCATGAGGCTGAGAGTACATTTAGCAGTTTTACAGCTCATTTCCTGGCATTCTACACATTTCGCCATGAGGCTGAGAGTACATTTAGCAGTTTTACAGCTCATTTCCTGCCATTGTACACATTTCGCCATGAGGCTGAGAGTACATTTAGCAGTTTTACAGCTCATTTCCTGCCATTCTAAAAGTTTTTAGCCATGGCTTGAGACCTGTTCATAAGCTATCTGGGGAGGGGCGTGAGGGGCGTGAGGGGCGACCTTCAGGGTTGACAATGTACGATACGGTCTAACACATATAGATATAGACACACACACAGACACACTTTCACACTCTTTCAAACTCTTCACATATTTATTTATATTTTTTTATTTTACCTTTATTTAACTAGGTAGGCAAGTTGAGAACAAGTTCTCATTTACAATTGCGACCTGGCCAAGATAAAGCAAAGCAGTTCGACAGATACAACGACACAGAGTTACACATGGAGTAAAACAAACATACAGTCAATGATACAGTATAAACAAGTCTATATACAATGTGAGCAAATGAGGTGAGAAGGGAGGTAAAGGCAAAAAAGGCCATGGTGGCAAGGTAAATGCAATATAGCAAGTAAAACACTGGAATGGTAGTTTTGCAATGGAAGAATGTGCAAAGTAGAAATAAAAATAATGGGGTGCAAAGGAGCAAAATAAATAAATAAATTAAATACAGTTGGGAAAGAGGTAGTTGTTTGGGCTAAATTATAGGTGGGCTATGTACAGGTGCAGTAATCTGTGAGCTGCTCTGACAGTTGGTGCTTAAAGCTAGTGAGGGAGATAAGTGTTTCCAGTTTCTGAGATTTTTGTAGGTCGTTCTAGTCATTGGCAGCAGAGAACTGGAAAGAGAGGCGGCCAAAGAAAGAATTGGTTTTGGGGGTGACTAGAGAGATATACCTGCTGGAGCGTGTGCTACAGGTGGGAGATGCTATGGTGACCAGCGAGCTGAGATAAGGGGGGACTTTACCTAGCAGGGTCTTGTAGATGACATGGAGCCAGTGGGTTTGGCGACGAGTATGAAGCGAGGGCCAGCCAACGAGAGCGTACAGGTCGCAATGGTGGGTAGTATATGGGGCTTTGGTGACAAAACGGATTGCACGGTGATAGACTGCATCCAATTTGTTGAGTAGGGTATTGGAGGCTATTTTGTAAATGACATCGCCAAAGTCAAGGATTGGTAGGATGGTCAGTTTTACAAGGGTATGTTTGGCAGCATGAGTGAAGGATGCTTTGTTGCGAAATAGGAAGAAAATTCTAGATTTAACTTTGGATTGGAGATGTTTGATATGGGTCTGGAAGGAGAGTTTACAGTCTAACCAGACACCTAAGTATTTGTAGTTGTCCACGTATTCTAAGTCAGAGCCGTCCAGAGTAGTGATGTTGGACAGGCGGGTAGGTGCAGGTAGCGATCGGTTGAAGAGCATGCATTTAGTTTTACTTGTATTTAAGAGCAATTGGAGGCCACGGAAGGAGAGTTGTATGGCATTGAAGCTTGCCTGGAGGGTTGTTAACACAGTGTCCAAAGAAGGGCCGGAAGTATACAGAATGGTGTCGTCTGCGTAGAGGTGGATCAGAGACTCACCAGCAGCAAGAGCGACCTCATTGATGTATACAGAGAAGAGAGTCGGTCCAAGAATTGAACCCTGTGGCACCCCCATAGAGACTGCCAGAGGTCCGGACAACAGACCCTCCGATTTGACACACTGAACTCTATCAGAGAAGTAGTTGGTGAACCAGGCGAGGCAATCATTTGAGAAACCAAGGCTGTTGAGTCTGCCGATGAGGATGTGGTGATTGACAGAGTCGAAAGCCTTGGCCAGATCAATGAATACGGCTGCACAGTAATGTTTCTTATCGATGGCGGTCAAGATATCGTTTAGGACCTTGAGCATGGCTGAGGTGCACCCATGACCAGCTCTGAAACCAGATTGCATAGCAGAGAAGGTATGGTGAGATTCGAAATGGTCGGTAATCTGTTTGTTGACTTGGCTTTCGAAGACCTTAGAAAGGCATGGTAGGATAGATATAGGTCTGTAGCAGTTTGGGTCAAGAGTGTCCCCCCCTTTGAAGAGGGGGATGACCGCAGCTGCTTTCCAATCTTTGGGAATCTCAGACGACGCGAAAGAGAGGTTGAACAGGCTAGTAATAGGGGTGGCAACAATTTCGGCAGATAATTTTAGAAAGAAAGGGTCCAGATTGTCTAGCCCGGCTGATTTGTAGGGGTCCAGATTTTGCAACTCTTTCAGAACATCAGCTGAATGGATTTGGGAGAAGGAGAAATGGGGAAGGCTTGGGCGAGTTGCTGTTGGGGGTGCAGTGCTGTTGACAGGGGTAGGAGTAGCCAGGTGGAAAGCATGGCCAGCAGTAGAAAAATGCTTATTGAAATGTTCAATTATGGTGGATTTATCAGTGGTGACAGTGTTTCCTATCTTCAGTGCAGTGGGCAGCTGGGATGAGGTGTTCTTATTCTCCATGGACTTTACAGTGTCCCAGAACTTTTTTGAGTTAGTGTTGCAAGAAGTAACTGCCTGTGTATAATGGTTTCTAGCTTCCCTGAACAGCTGCATATCACGGGGGCTGTTCGATGCTAATGCAGAACGCCATAGGATGTTTTTGTGTTGGTTAAGGGCAGTCAGGTCTGGGGAGAACCAAGGGCTATATCTGTTCCTGGTTCTACATTTCTTGAATGGGGCATGTTTATTTAAGATGGTTAGGAAGGCATTTTAAAAAAATATCCAGGCATCCTCTACTGACGGGATGAGGTCAATATCCTTCCAGGATACCCCGGCCAGGTCGATTAAAAAGGCCTGCTCGCTGAAGTGTTTCAGGGAGCGTTTTACAGTGATGAGAGGAGGTCGTTTGACCGCTGACCCATTACGGATGCAGGCAATGAGGCAGTGATCGCTGAGATCTTGGTTGAAGACAGCAGAGGTGTATTTAGAGGGGAAGTTGGTTAGGATGATATCTATGAGGGTGCCCGTGTTTAAGGCTTTGGGGAGGAACCTGGTAGGTTCATTGATAATTTGTGTGAGATTGAGGGCATCAAGTTTAGATTGTAGGATGGCTGGGGTGTTAAGCATGTTCCAGTTTAGGTCGCCTAGCAGCACGAGCTCTGAAGATAGATGGGGTGCAATCAGTTCACATATGGTGTCCAGAGCACAGCTGGGGGCAGAGGGTGGTCTATAGCAGGCGGCAACGGTGAGAGACTTGTTTTTAGAGAGGTGGATTTTTAAAAGTAGAAGTTCAAATTGTTTAGGTACAGACCTGGATAGTAGGACAGAACTCTGCAGGCTATCTTTGCAGTAGATTGCAACACCGCCCCCTTTGGCAGTTCTATCTTGTCTGAAAATGTTGTAGTTTGGAATTAAAATGTCTGAATTTTTGGTGGTCTTCCTAAGCCAGGATTCAGACACAGCTAGAACATCCGGGTTGGCAGAGTGTGCTAAAGCAGTGAATAGAACAAACTTAGGGAGGAGGCTTCTAATGTTAACATGCATAAAACCAAGGCTATTACGGTTACAGAAGTTGTCAAAAGAGAGCGCCTGGGGAATAGGAGTGGAGCTAGGCACTGCAGGGCCTGGATTCACCTCTACATCGCCAGAGGAACATAGGAGGAATAGAATAAGGGTGCGGCTAAAAGCAATAAGAATTGGTCGTCTAGAACGTCTGGAACAGAGAGTAAAAGGAGGTTTCTGGGGGCGATAAAATAGCATCAAGGTATAATGTACAGACAAAGGTAAGGTAGGATGTGAATACAGTGGAGGTAAACCTAGGTATTGAGTGATGAAGAGAGAGATATTGTCTCTAGAAACATCATTGAAACCAGGAGATGTCATTGCATGTGTGGGTGGTGGAACTAATAGGTTGGATAAGGTATAGTGAGCAGGACTAGAGGCTCTACAGTGAAATAAGCCAATAAACACTAACCAGAACAGCAATGGACAAGACATATTGACATTAAGGAGAGGCATGCTTAGTCGAGTGATCAAAAGGGTCCAATGAGTGGAGCGGTTGGTTGAGGGTCACGGCGATTTAGACAGCTAGCCAGGCCATCGGTAGCAAGCTAGCATAGGATGGAGGTATGTTGTTAGCCACCTCTTGCGTTCGGTCAGTAGATTAGTGGGGTTCCGTGTGGTAGAGGGGATTAATCCAAATCACACAACAACAACAAAAATAAGAACAATAGATATAGTTATAGAGGCCCGAGAAGAAAACATAATAATAATAAAAATAAATAAATTGTCCGATTGTCTATTCAGATAGCAGCCGGTAAGACAGCTAACGGTTAGCGGGCCGCAGATGGGCGTTCAGGTAACGTCGCGATGGAGGAGCCAGCCGGATCTCCTTCAGGTAGATAACGTCGGCAGTCCAGTTGTGAAGGCCCGGTGGGGCTACGCGTAGGCAGTAAAACGGGTCCGGATAGGTG
>NC_048591.1:35318160-35353160 GCF_013265735.2 Oncorhynchus mykiss
AGACCCTGTTACTGTGAATGGAGAGATACCCTGTTACTGTGACTAGAGATATACCCTGTTACTGTGACTGGAGAGAGACCCTGTTACTGTGACTGTAGAGAGACCCTGTTACTGTGACTGGAGAGAGACCCTGTTACTGTGAATGGAGAGATACCCTGTTACTGTGACTGGAGAGAGACCCTGTTACTGTGACTGGAGAGATACCCTGTTACTGTGACTGAGAGATACCCTGTTACTGTGACTGGAGAGATACCTTGTTACTGTGACTGGAGAGAGACCGTGTTACTGTGACTGGAGAGAGAGAGAGAGAGAGAGAGAGAGAGAGAGACAGACAGACAGACAGACAGACAGACAGACAGACAGACAGACAGAGAGAGATAGAGAGAATGGTAATGGAAGAAGACAGTGGATCTCCAGCAGGGTTCTTTCTCCAGCTCAGACAATAAGACACTAATCCACCGCTGCTGCGCTACACACACGCTCCCTCACTTGATACACACACAGGTTCATCAGAGCGGATCATTAAGACTAAGAACAGGCCCAGAGCCCAGGTTACTACTGACACACTTCATCTGCAGCAGGACAACTGTTTTAACCTCCCACACACACACACCACAGCCAAGCCAATGCCCAGCCCAGGACAACACACACACCACAGCCAAGCCAATGCCCAGCCCAGGACAACACACACACCACAGCCAAGCCAATGCCCAGCCCAGGACAACACACACACCACAGCCAAGCCAATGCCCAGTCCAGGACAGCACACACACCACAGCCAAGTCAATGCCCAGCCCAGGACAACACACACACCACAGCCAAGCCAATGCCCAGCCCAGCCCAGGACAACACACACACCACAGCCCAGCCCAGGACAACACACACACCACAGCCCAGACCAGGACAACACACACACCACAGCGAAGCCAAGGCCCAGCCCAGGACAACACACACACCACAGCCAATGCCCAGCCCAGGACAGCACACACACCACAGCCAAGCCAATGCCCAGCCCAGGACAACACACACACCACAGCCAAGCCAATGCCCAGCCCAGCCCAGGACAACACACAAACCACAGCCAAGCCAAGGCCCAGCCCAGCCCAGGACAACACACACACCACAGCCAAGCCAATGCCCAGCCCAGCCCAGGACAACACACACACCACAGACAAGAAAAGGCCCAGCCCAGGACAACACACACACCACAGCCAAGCCAATGCCCAGCCCAGCACAGGACAACACACACACCACAACCAAGCCAAGGCCCAGCCCAGGACAACACACACACCACAGCCAAGCCAATGCCCAGCCCAGCCCAGGACAACACACACACCACAGCCAAGCCAAGGCCCAGCCCAGGACAACACACACACCACAGCCAAACCAAGGCCCAGCCCAGGACAACACACACACCACAGCCAAGCCAATGCCCAGCCCAGCCCAGGACAACACACACACCACAGCCAAGCCAAGGCCCAGCCCAGGACAACACACACACCACAGCCAAGCCAATGCCCAGCCCAGCCCAGGACAACACACACACCACAGCCAAGCCAAGGCCCAGCCCAGCCCAGGACAACACACACACCACAGCCAAACCAAGGCCCAGCCCAGGACAACACACACACCACAGACAAGCCAAGGCCCAGCCCAGGACAACACACACACCACAGCCAAGCCAATACCCAGCCCAGGACAACACACACACAACAGCCCAGCCCAGCCCAGGACAGCACACACACCACATCCAAGCCAATGCCCAGCCCAGGACAACACACACACCACAGCCAAGCCAATGCCCAGCCCAGCCCAGGACAACACACACACCACAGACAAGAAAAGGCCCAGCCCAGGACAACACACACACCACAGCCAAGCCAATGCCCAGCCCAGCCCAGGACAACACACACACCACAACCAAGCCAAGGCCCAGCCCAGGACAGCACACACACCACAGCCAAGCCAATGCCCAGCCCAGGACAACACACACACCACAGACAAGAAAAGGCCCAGCCCAGGACAACACACACACCACAGCCAAGCCAATGCCCAGCCCAGCCCAGGACAACACACACACCACAGCCAAGCCAAGGCCCAGCCCAGGACAACACACACACCACAGCCAAACCAAGGCCCAGCCCAGGACAACACACACACCACAGCCAAACCAAGGCCCAGCCCAGCCCAGGACAACACACACACCACAGACAAGCCAAGGCCCAGCCCAGGACAACACACACACCACAGCCAAGCCAATACCCAGCCCAGGACAACACACACACCACAGCCCAGCCCAGGACAGCACACACACCACAGCCAAGCCAATACCCAGCCCAGGACAACACACACACCACATTCCATCCCAGCCCAGGACAGCACACACACCACAGCCAAGTCAATGCCCAGCCCAGGACAACACACACACCACAGCCCAGCCCAGGACAGCACACACACCACAGCCAAGCCAATACCCAGCCCAGGACAACACACACACCACATTCCAGCCCAGCCCAGGACAGCACACACACCACAGCCAAGTCAATGCCCAGCCCAGGACAACACATAGTATGACAGCCGGTCTGTAATATTGTTGTCACTATACCAGCATTTTTACTTCAATGCCGATACCAGGTTTGGTATCACGCTACTCGAAACCATCACGATAGAAAAACGATATTAAACTAGACTGATCTTTTGACTTCAGTTTCATTGCATTTGACATGTTTGACGTCAATATTTCAGAGACAGCCACGTTTCTTCTTTTTAACCAATTCTTACCAATCTAGCAACAAAACAACATAAAGGTAATCATTTATTTGAATTTTTAATCTCTATTGATAAACTGGGTAAATGAAGATGTAGCCTAGGTCCATTCACAGTACAGGTGAATGCATATTCAGTATGAGTGTGTGAATGCATTGAGTTGTAGTTGTGGGCTGATTTCATGGGACTACAGCTGACAAATCTGTTTCCTTTCCATTTGGGACATTTGCATAGAAGAAGCAATCTCATCTTTTATAAGACCTCTTTAAGACATAATGATGTCATTCACACACCGGGAGAGAGACAGGAGAGACGTGACTGAATCAATGCTAGATAGAATGTGGAGCACCAAGCCTTATTATATTTGCTAAACAGCTTTAAACCATTTTTTTCTACTGATGTCTGGAGATCACAGTGTGGAAATGACTTAATGCTCTCTCATGGTTCTAATCGTTCCGTTGGAGTCATCACTCTAAGGAATCAGTTCAGTGGAAGTATTTTGCACTCAGATTGTGACCCTTCTTGTCACTTTTCTTGTCCTGTTATCAACTACAACAACATCCTCATTATTACTACCAACATTTATGGGTTTAAATCCAAACTTGAAAATGATGACTTACTTGAATCTTTGGAAACGCATGTTTTCCATTGGCTAACCGAGTTCCCTAATGCTTTACTTGAAGGGGATTTTAATATTGCTCTGAATAATTGTATTGATAGATGGCCTCTGAGACAGAGGGAGAATGGGAGAATGTGCTGCTGAGTTTCTTTAAACTGCAATAAGAATAAAGAAAAACAATGTAACCTCTGAAATGTCATTGCAAAATGTAATATAAATACATGTAAAAATCCCTAATAAATAACCACTCTTCCTGGTTCAGCAGTTCGAGCAGTACATTAAGATCATTCTACATTCTTCAAATAAGAAAACTATAAAAACAGTCAATACATGTCTTTTAATGTCTGTTTTTTAATCATCTGTACATTGTTTTTAGCATATAGCATATATAGTGGATTCAGAAAGTATTCAGACGCCTTTACTTTTTCCACATTTTGTCACATTACAGCCTTACATGTTGTTCTTGTTTGTTTGTTTGTTTGCTTGTTTGTATACTTCCTGTATGCATACTGGTGTTTTGTGCAATAAAAATAAATGATATAGTTTGGTGAGCAATTTGTTTGGAACAAAAAAGGACTAGGGTAGTAAATTGGTGTTAGCTTCAGATGTACGCTAGCAAGGAAAGTTAGCCAACAAAGCCGGAAGCTTTGTTGGCTAACTTTCCTTGCTAGCGTACATCTGAAGCTAACACCAATACCTTCTTGCATTGAAAGTGTTGTAGCCTGTAATGGACATTGTTCTGCCTACAGTAATTAACAGTTGCAACATTTCAGACACAGAGACAGAGACAGAGACAGAGACAGAGACAGAGACAGACAGACAGACAGACAGACAGACAGACAGACAGACAGACAGACAGACAGAGACAGACAGACAGATAGACAGACAGACAGACAGACAGACAGACAGACAGACAGACAGACAGACAGACAGACAGACAGACAGACAGACAGACAGACAGACAGACAGACAGACAGACAGACAGACCATAGTGAACTGTGGCGGCACGGTGGTCTAAGCAGCATGCTCCATCTCTGAGCATCACCAGGTTGTGCCCAGTGCTGGTTTTTGTTTTGTGAGCGCAGAGGAAGGCATATATCCACGTTCTCAGGACCTTTTCAAACGTCTAAAATCAAAGTCTATTTTCAGTGATCAGGCTGGCCCAGTCACAGCCTTCTACAGTCAGAGGGAAGTCACCAACAGTTCTTCATGTAGAAATAACAAAGCTGCCCTCAGCAGTAGCAGTAGCAGCTAGCGAGAGAGGGTAGTTGAGGATGATTTTGACAAATTTGGTCTCGATAAGTCAACAGCTTCATCCTTACTCAAAGCACAACAAACACACAACCACACTTAATTTCCTTCTCCCATTGCTTTTTTCGATAATCTATTCCAAGCCAGTAAATGCTATTGTCTTTCATTTCCCGCTGTTACTCTTGCTTCAATTTGCCAAATTAATCACAGAGCTTTAGTCCTTGGGCCAAATTCAACATGATGGAAATTAGCCTGGCTTAACCGTAGAAAACATTTTTATTGGGCCTCAATATGACACACAACTCTGGGGATGATTTAAAGAAGGTTGAGATAGAGATTATCTCATAAGAAAGACAAGGAAGTCCACATGGAACAATAGAACTGAATAGTTCCATTCAGTTCCATTTACCAAGAGGAGATCCATGGAGACTCCATTATGTTCCCAGTGCAGATGTACTTCCTGAGGGATCTAGACGTTGATGACATCACATAGACCTCCCTCATCACACACACACACACACACACACACACACAAACTCTTATCTGGGTGTACTCACAGGCATTTGTGACGGCGAAGCTGTTAGCTGTCTCAATGTTGTCGACATGGGGTACAAGGTTGAATGGAGCCTCCGTGGCATTGGGGCTGGTGTTGTGCAGGAAGATAGCCAGTCGAAATGCTGTGTACTCCTGATCTGTGTTCCTGATAAATAGACCACCTATAGATGAGAAGAAAGACAGTTGGTTTTGAACTGTGCTTCATTGGCACAGGGTTTCCCAAACTCGGTCCTGGGGCCCCCGCTGGGTGCACATTTTGGTTTTTGACATCGCACTACACAGCTGATTCAAATAGCCAACTCATCATCAAGCTTTCTAGTGCTAGGGCAAGAACAAAGACGTGCACCCGTGGGGGATTCTGAAAAATAGGGGGATAGAGGGGGCGAGAGAGAGACATAGGGAGAGAGTAGGACAGAGGAGAGAGAGGGGTAGCAAGAAAGTGTGAGATTAAGACAGAGAGAGAGACAGAGAAAGATGGCAGAGAGACATCAAAAAGACCAGAGTATGACAGAGGGTAAGGAGAGGAAGGTTAAAGTGACAGATGAAGAGAGGAAGAGTGGCGTGAGGGTGAGAGGTAGAGGGAGAGGAAGGATAAGGTGACAGATGAAGAGAGGAAGAGTGGCGTGAGGGTGAGAGATAGAGGGAGAGGAAGGATAAGGTGACAGATGAAGAGAGGAAGAGTGGCGTGAGGGTGAGAGATAGAGGAGAAGAAGGGTAAGGTGACAGATGAAGAGACGAAGAGTGGCGTGAGGGTGAGAGATACAGGGAGAGGAAGGATAAGGTGACAGATGAAGAGAGGAAGAGTGGCGTGAGGGTGAGAGATAGAGGAGAAGAAGGGTAAGGTGACAGATGAAGAGAGGAAGAGTGGCGTGAGGGTGAGAGATACAGGGAGAGGAAGGATAAGGTGACAGATGAAGAGAGGAAGAGTGGCGTGAGGGTGAGAGATAGAGGAGAAGAAGGATAAGGTGACAGATGAAGAGACGAAGAGTGGCGTGAGGGTGAGAGATAGAGGGAGAGGAAGGATAAGGTGACAGATGAAGAGAGGAAGAGTGGCGTGAGGGTGAGAGAAAGAGGAGAAGAAGGGTAAGGTGACAGATGAAGAGACGAAGAGTGGCGTGAGGGTGAGAGATACAGGGAGAGGAAGGATAAGGTGACAGATGAAGAGAGGAAGAGTGGCGTGAGGGTGAGAGATAGAGGAGAAGAAGGGTATGGTGATAGATGAAGAGAGGAAGAGTGGCGTGAGGGTGAGAGATACAGGGAGAGGAAGGATAAGGTGACAGATGAAGAGAGGAAGAGTGGCGTGAGGGTGAGAGATAGAGGAGAAGAAGGATAAGGTGACAGATGAAGAGACGAAGAGTGGCGTGAGGGTGAGAGATACAGGGAGAGGAAGGATAAGGTGACAGATGAAGAGAGGAAGAGTGGCGTGAGGGTGAGAGATAGAGGAGAAGAAGGATAAGGTGACAGATGAAGAGACGAAGAGTGGCGTGAGGGTGAGAGATAGAGGGAGAGGAAGGATAAGGTGACAAATGAAGAGAGGAAGAGTGGTGTGAGGGTGAGAGATAGAGGAGAAGAAGGGTAAGGTGACAGATGAAGAGTGGCGTGAGGGTGAGAGATAGAGGGAGAGGAAGGGTAAAGTGACAGATGGAGAGAGGAAGAGTGGCGGGAACAGTGAGTGTTAGAGGGAGAGGAAGGGTAAAGTGAAATGACAGATGGAGAGAGGAAGAGTGGCTGGGAGGGAAAGCGATAGAGGAAGGGTAAGATGATGAAGAGCCTCTCGAATGGCGCAGTGGTCTAAGGCACTGCATCACATTGCTAGAGGCGTCACTACAGATCCGGGTTCAATCACGGGCTGTGTTGCAGCCAGCCCTACCCGGGACACTCATGAGGCAGTACACAATTGGTCCAGCATCGTCAGGGCTAAGGGAGGGTTTTGCCGGCTGGGATGTCCTTGTCCCATCGCGTTCTAGCGACTCCCTGTGGCGGCCGGGCGCATGCATGCTGACTTCGGTCGCCAGGTGTACGTATTTCCTCCTACACATTGGTGCGGCTGGCTTCTGGGTAAAGTGATCAGTGTGTCAAGAAGCAATGTGGCTTTTCGGGGTCGTGTTTCAGAGGACGCATGCCTCTCAACCTTCTTCTCCCCTGAGTCCCTACGGGAGTTGCAGCAATAGCTGCTATTTGGATATCACAAAAAAGGGCTAAAACATTTTATAATAATATAAAAAGAGGGAGAGGAAGGGTAAAATGACAGATGAAGAGAGGGAAAGTGGCGAGGAGGGTGAGAGAGAGAGAGGGAGAGGAAGGATTAAGTGACGTGTGGAGAGTGATAGAGGGAGAGGGAGAGGAAGGCTAAGATGAGAGATGGAGACAGGGAATGGAAGGGTAACGTGACAGATGAATAGAGGGAAAGTTTTGGGGAGTGTGAGAGAGAGGGAGAGGAAGGGTAAAGTGACAGATGTCAGGGAGGGTGAGAGAGGGGAAATGATGACAGGGGAGGAGTGAGGAATGGAGAAGGCAGCTCAAGGCAGCAGAGCAACCACCTCCAAATGTCATTCACAAACATCACGAACATCACCTCAAATGTCATGTCATTCACAAACATCCCAAACATCACCTCAAATGACTTGTCATTCACAAACATCCCAAACATCACCTCAAATGTCATGTGATTCACAAACATCACCACAAATGGCATGTGATTCACAAACATCACCACAAATGACTTGTCATTCACAAACATCCCAAACATCACCTCAAATGTCATGTCATTCACAAACATCCCAAACATCACCTCAAATGGCATGTCATTCACAAACATCCCAAACATCACCTCAAATGGCATGTGATTCACAAACATCCCAAACATCACCTCAAATGTCATGTCATTCACAAACATCCCAAACATCACCTCAAATGGCATGTGATTCACAAACATCACCACAAATGGCATGTGATTCACAAACATCCCAAACATCACCTCAAATGTCATGTGATTCACAAACATCCCAAACATCACCTCAAATGGCATGTGATTCACAAACATCCCAAACATCACCTCAAATGTCATGTCATTCACAAACATCCCAAACATCACCTCAAATGGCATGTGATTCACAAACATCCCAAACATCACCTCAAATGGCATGTGATTCACAAACATCCCAAACATCACCTCAAATGTCATGTCATTCACAAACATCCCAAACATCACCTCAAATGTCATGTGATTCACAAACATCACGAACATCACCTCAAATGTCATGTCATTCACAAACATCCCAAACATCACCTCAAATGGCATGTCATTCACAAACATCCCAAACATCACCTCAAATGTCATGTCATTCACAAACATCCCAAACATCACCTCAAATGTCATGTGATTCACAAACATCCCAAACATCACCTCAAATGTCATGTCATTCACAAACATCACCACAAATGTCATGTCATTCACAAACATCCCAAACATCACCTCAAATGTCATGTCATTCACAAACATCACGAACATCACCTCAAATGTCATGTCATTCACAAACATCCCAAACATCACCTCAAATGGCATGTCATTCACAAACATCCCAAACATCACCTCAAATGTCATGTCATTCACAAACATCCCAAACATCACCTCAAATGTCATGTGATTCACAAACATCCCAAACATCACCTCAAATGTCATGTCATTCACAAACATCACCACAAATGTCATGTCATTCACAAACATCCCAAACATCACCTCAAATGTCATGTCATTCACAAACATCACGAACATCACCTCAAATGTCATGTCATTCACAAACATCCCAAACATCACCTCAAATGTCATGTCATTCACAAACATCCCAAACATCACCTCAAATGTCATGTCATTCACAAACATCACCACAAATGTCATGTCATTCACAAACATCCCAAACATCACCTCAAATGTCATGTCATTCACAAACATCACGAACATCACCTCAAATGTCATGTCATTCACAAACATCCCAAACATCACCTCAAATGTCATGTCATTCACAAACATCCCAAACATCACCTCAAATGGCATGTGATTCACAAACATCACCACAAATGGCATGTGATTCACAAACATCACCACAAATGTCATGTCATTCACAAACATCCCAAACATCACCTCAAATGTCATGTCATTCACAAACATCCCAAACATCACCTCAAATGGCATGTGATTCACAAACATCACCACAAATGGCATGTGATTCACAAACATCACCACAAATGACTTGTCATTCACAAACATCCCAAACATCACCTCAAATGGCATGTGATTCACAAACATCACCACAAATGACTTGTCATTCACAAACATCCCAAACATCACCACAAATGACTTGTCATTCACAAACATCCCAAACATCACCTCAAATGTCATGTGATTCACAAACATCCCAAACATCACCTCAAATGTCATGTGATTCACAAACATCCCAAACATCACCTCAAATGTCATGTCATTCACAAACATCCCAAACATCACCTCAAATGACTTGTCATTCACAAACATCCCAAACATCACCTCAAATGTCATGTGATTCAAAAACATCACCACAAATGACTTGTCATTCACAAACATCCCAAACATCACCTCAAATGTCATGTCATTCACAAACATCCCAAACATCACCTCAAATGGCATGTGATTCACAAACATCCCAAACATCACCTCAAATGTCATGTCATTCACAAACATCCCAAACATCACCTCAAATGTCATGTCATTCACAAACATCCCAAACATCACCTCAAATGGCATGTGATTCAAAAACATCCCAAACATCACCTCAAATGGCATGTCATTCACAAACATCCCAAACATCACCTCAAATGGCATGTCATTCACAAACATCCCAAACATCACCTCAAATGGCATGTCATTCACAAACATCCCAAACATCACCTCAAATGGCATGTGATTCAAAAACATCACCACAAATGACTTGTCATTCACAAACATCCCAAAAATCACCTCAAATGTCATGTCATTCACAAACATCCCAAACATCACCTCAAATGTCATGTCATTCACAAACATCCCAAACATCACCTCAAATGTCATGTCATTCACAAACATCCCAAACATCACCTCAAATGGCATGTGATTCAAAAACATCCCAAACATCACCTCAAATGGCATGTCATTCACAAACATCCCAAACATCACCTCAAATGGCATGTCATTCACAAACATCCCAAACATCACCTCAAATGGCATGTCATTCACAAACATCCCAAACATCACCTCAAATGGCATGTGATTCAAAAACATCACCACAAATGACTTGTCATTCACAAACATCCCAAAAATCACCTCACATGACATGTTATTCACAAACATACAACAGTTGTGCAATAGAAGCATTAACGGCAGTGACTACAGTAACTCAAATCAAATCAAAGTTTATTTGTCACGTGCTCTGAATACAACAGGTAGACCTTACAGTGAAATGCTTACTTACAGGCTCTAACCAAAAGTGCAAAAAAAGGTATTTGGTGAACAATAGGTAAGTAAAGAAATAAAACAACAGTAAAAAGGCATATACAGTAGAGGGGCTATATACAGTAGCGAGTCTATATACAGTAGAGGCTATATACAGTAGAGAGGCTATATACAGTAGCGAGGCTATATACAGTAGAGGCTATATACAGTAGAGAGGCTATATACAGTAGCGAGGCTACATACAGACACCGGTTAGTCAGGCTGATTGAGGTAGTATGTACATGTAGATATGGTTAAAGTGACTATGCATATATGATGAACAGAGAGAAGCAGTAGCGTAAAAGAGGGGTTGGTGGGACACACACGCCCGGTTAGCCACTGTGCGGGAGCACTGGTTGGTCAGCCCATATGCGGTACATTAACTACAGTACGAAATCTATTTCCAAGGCATTGTAGCATTGCATGATATTTTTATATTCTCCAAGGAATTGGTTTTCCTCTGCCTTAAGTTCCACTTCTGTGTATTGAAGCGATATGCAAATACTTGCTCAAGTGAACAGGCGGATAGGGTTTGAGGGGTGTGTGTGTGTGTGTGTGTGTGTGTGTGTGTGTGTGTGTGTGTGTGTGTGTGTGTGTGTGTGTGTGTGTGTGTGTGTGTGTGTGTGTGTGTGTGTATCCAGCAGACCATATTCGCGTATTAACTTTATCGGCAGCTCAGTGAAAGGAACGAGACAGAGAGACCAGAGTCTCATTACAGTTCCTCTCCTCCTGCACCTCACAAGGAGTGATGCGGAGCATACATTAACACACACCTCCAGAACAGAGCACTGTGTGTGTGTGTCTGTGTGCGTGTCTGTATGTGTGCATGTGTGTAGGACTGTTATAGGATGGGGTATACAACTAACTCAGGGCAGTGGATCATGTTTAATAGAAACTCTGATCCGGGTCTAGTCCCGGCTGAACGATTCGGGCTCGGATCGATAGCCAGGGTTATCCTGCTATGTATGGCACGGGAAGATGATGCAGTAGCGATCTGACTCAGAACAGCACCGTAAGGAACAAAGCGCCCTAAAACAATAATGAGCGCAGGATGCCCCTTTGAAAATTACAAATAACGCGGAAGAGGGGAAGAGAGAGAGAGAGAGAGAGAGAGAGAGAGAGAGAGAGAGAGAGAGAGAGAGAGAGAGAAAGAGAGAGAGGTGGGGAGAGAGAACCGTTTAACCTCCATCTCCGACAGCAGGAAAACAATTACCACAATTATGAATAATCACCAGAGACACATCAGCCAAACAGAAAGCGTTTTCCCTCTGTAGGCTACTTAGGTTATCAGAAATAATGTCAATGTAAATCCTCTTTAATAGATTGGGGATGAAAACAATTTAAGACTCATTAAAACCCCGGCTATAAGAAGTGTCTATTTTTAAAGGTCTTAGCCTACTCACCTATTTGAACACTGCTGGGGAAAGCCCCAGTCGCTAGCCCCCAAAGGGCGGAAAACACCCCGACAAAGTGCGGGTAAATAATCCTCATTTTCCGTCCCTTAAAAACTGTGGAGAGACATGGAGGAGGAGGAAACAAGGCGAGAGAGAAGGTGGGAAAAGAGAAAAATAAGCCCGAGTTTTAGCAATCCATAGTGGTTTTGTTCCCCCGCAGTGTCCGCTACCGCTGGAGAAAGCTCTGTCCGGCTCGGTAAACACTAAACTGAGCACATGCAAGATGGGTGGAAGAGAGCGCGAGAAGGAAAAGACAGAGAGAACAACTCGCCAGTGGTGAGGAGCGTCTACAGCCAGCACGGAAGGATTGGACATGCGCGCCCTCACTCTCTCTCTCTCTCTCTCTCTCTCCCCCCTCTCTCTCTCTCCCTCTCTCTCTCTCTCTCTCTCTCTCCCCCCTCTCTCTCTCTCCCTCTCTCTCTCTCTCTCTCTCTCTCTCTCTCACACACACACATACCCTCTCGCCGTCCACCCCTCCTTCAATATATCTCTTCCAAACCTGTCTTCTTTAACTAGCCATTGCGGTAAATCAAACAGCTCTTTTGATAAGGATTAGTCTGGTTCAGAGAGCGGAAAGGGGATCATCCTTCGCCGAGTTTAATTAACGGCGCTGCTGCGGGGCTGTGGCAATTGTGAAGGCGATTCAGGTGCTTTTATAGGCTCGTGTCCCTTCACCGGTGACAGAGGCAATTCTTTTAAACACTATTTTGGGGTTTCTATAGTTTGATAAGTACGCCTAAACACGTAGACTAACGCATAGGCTACCCCCTACGTGAGTTGTGTACGGAATTTGATTCTACCCCAAAGCGCTCGCTGTCTCTCCTTCTCTCTCTCTCCCATTGTAAATGCGTGTTATTTGCACGCACCAATGTGCTCCAACCCTAACCCCCGCCCTGCGCAGTTTTTCCCATCCATCTCCTCACACCCATTAGAGTGCACGGCTAAACAAGCCCCTGCCTCGCAGAGCCGCGAATGTAGATGAAGGAGCGGGAGTCCGGATTCTCTGAATGAGCCGGAGTCCGGAGTCTCTGAATGAGCGGGAGTTGAGAGAGAGAATTAATCGAATAAAACGCGTGTTTTCTTTTCTGGCATCAACTGTGTCTGGCTCCTCATTCATAATCGTCAGCGCCGCCGGTAAACCGACAGACTGACATACGGGTTGGGATCACGGAGAGAAACGGCTATTTGTCATGGAGTTAAACGGAAAGAATCTGTCTCCGGTCCCTCAATGACCATAGCCTCCTATCGGTGTGGGCGCTGGCCTTCATTCAACCCAGAGCGTAGCTAAAGGAATTCCAGAGTGAATAGTCTAATAATTGTTTAACTTCACACACAGCATTAGCCTGCCGCTGTCCATGGTGCTGAAACCACACTGAGAACCAGGGAAGACTGTAGACTATCTAGGCTACTGGATACTTACTATTTTTGTTTGAAACGTTTTGAACTATACAACTTTAGCACGGCATTCAGCTCATTCAGTTTAGTTTGTACCAGAGGTCCACACAAATGTGTGAGCCAAGAGTGTTGGCCACAGTGGGCAAAAAGAGCAGTGGCTTTCTATTCCAACCAAGCACATCAGAGTGTATTTGGCTACACCAGAACACTTGTCATTAAGCATGTGAAGCTGATAGGCTAATGTATATGCATATGCCTGGTGTGCAATCGGTAACTTTGTATAGCTATAGCCTACCATATTTGGTGGGTATGAATGCATTGAAAAGGCTTTCTGCTCAGTATAGACTCAGTGATTGGTTGAAATCAATGAACCATTGTTCTCCCTCAGCACCCCTCTCAGCATGAGATAGACGACTCACCTCCGCTGTCACCCTGGACGGCTGAGTCACGCACACACACACATACACACATCCACACACACACCCCTAGGGGGGCAGGTAGCCTAGCACTTAAAGTAACCGATAGGTAGCTGATTTGAATCCCTGAGCCGATAGGATCAAAATCTGTCCATGTTCCCTAGAGCAAGGGACTTAACCCTAATTGTACCAGGGTCACCGTTGATAATGGCAGGCCCTGGCTGTGACCCCACTCTGTGAGTGTGTCTCAGGGAGAGTTAGGATATGCAACAAAAACACCTTTCTGATTCACACATGCTTATTAATACATACTCGTACAAGTGTGGAATAGGACAAATATAAGCACCAACATTATTAAACACACACACCTCTGCAGGATATAACTCACCCCAGCTGTGTGGTGCTAACTGACAATTAAATGGCCTGTGACATCATTTGTCTCCTTGAGCAGCCCGCTGTGAATCAGGATCACAGACTTCATCCTACATCACCCTAAGACACCTCATCCTATGCTTCATCATTCTACATCACCATAAGACACCTCCTCATACGCTTCATCATCCTACATCACCTTAAGACCTTGACTTATTCCACATTTTGTTGTGTTGCAGCCTGAATTCCCAATGGATGATGTTTTTTCCTCCCATCTACACACAATACCCCATAATGACAAAGTGAAAACGTTTTTAGATGTTTTAGCAAATTTATTGAAAACAAATTACAGAAATGTCAAATTTACTATTGAGACTCAAGATGAGACAGTGAGACAGGTTTTATCTTGGACACATGAAACGTGGACGAATACGGAGGGTGCTGGGCAACAGAAGACGAAAAGCAGAAGGACCAAGGATGTTAACGATGGAGAAAGGCAGATGGAACGGGGGGAAAGTTTGTGGGACTCCACCCAGAGCGGCAGATCCTGAGTAGACAGCCATACACCCTGCCGGAGACAATAGCAGGGAGCCGGGTTTCGGTGGTGGTCTGCTTATTGACAATACCTGCAGCTGGTCTTAAGAAGAGCAGACCGGGATCCCATCCAGGTACGCCGACAGCCAAGAAACAACATCTAGGCTGAGGGTATGTTGAACTCTTCCTCTTGCTCAGGGAAGAGCAGGGAGTGATAACCCATGGAGCACCCGAAGGGTGAGAGACCAATGGCTTAGCAGGGAAGGGTTTCCGGGCGTACTCCACCCACACGAGTTGCTGGCTCCAGGTTGTGGGGTTGGCCGAGACGAGGCACCGAAGAGTTGTCTCCAGGTCCTGATTGGCACGTTCTGACTGACAATTAGATTGAGGATGAAACCCGGAGGACATGCTGGCCGATGACCCAATGAAGGTGCAGAAAGCCTTCCAGAATCGGGGCGAGAACTGAGGACCACGATGGGAGACTATGTTGACCGGAAGTCAATGGATTTGTGAGATGTGATGTACCATGAGTTGGGAAGTCTCCTTGGCTGAGGCTAATCTAGGAAGGGGGATGAAATGAGCAGCTTTGGGAAATCTATCCACAACCTTAAGGATGGTGGTGTTGCCATCAGACAGAGGGAGACCAGTGACAAAGTCCAGGAATATATTGGAGCAGGGGCGATGAGGAAAAGGGAGTGGTTGAAGGAGGCCAGCCAGAGCTTGCCGCAGAGTCTAATTCTGAGCACACACTGTGCAAGAGGCGACAAATGCGGAGATGTCAGAAACCATAGTGGGCCACCAAAAACGCTGTAAGTAGGAAGGCCAAGTTCTGACAGAAGCCGGAATGGCAGGTTAGATTAGAGGAATGAGCCTATTCCAGGACCAGGGACCGAGCAGAATCTGGGATGAACAACTGGTTAGCCGGGTCACCCCAACAGGTTCCGGCTGGGAACGCTGTGCCTTGCGGACCAGGCCCTCAATACCCAGACAAGTGTCGCTGCTAGACAGGATGTAGGGAGGATGGTCTCAGGGTCAGACGGTGTAGCTGCCGAGCTATGCAAGCGATAGAGGGCGTCAGGCTTCACATTCTTGGACCCAGGGTGGTAGGATATTGTGAAATTTAAATGAGTGAACAACAGAGCCCAGCGAGCCTGCCTCGAGTTGAGACACTTGGCGGTGCGGAGATATTCCAGATTATTATAGTCGATCCACACTAGGAATGGATGTTCCGCCCATTCTAGCCAGTGTCTCCATTTCCCCAGCACCATCTTGACTGCAAGAAGTTCCTGGTTACCAACGTCATAGCTTTTCTCAGCGGGATTAAAACGATGGGAAAGGAGAGCACAGGAATGTAGCTTTTTGTCCTGGGCAGAACGCTGGGACAGGACGGCCCCCACTCCAATGGATTGAGATGTGAACTGTAGTGAACTGATGCTTGAGATCCGAAAACACCCAGTCAGCAGCTGGGTACTGCATGAACAGAACCTTGGGTGATGTGAGTGCAGAGAGGGGGGAAGCCAGGGTGCTGTAGCCCTGGACGAAGGAACATAAGAAATACCAGGAAACGTTGCAGCTGCAGTCTGGATGTAGGTCGGGGCCAATCCACCACTGCTCTCACCTTATCCGGATCCATCTGAATCTTCCCAGCAGCTATGATGTATCCCAAAAAGGAGATAGTGGAGCGATGAAATTCACACTTTTCAGCCTTGACAAACAACTGGTTCTCCAGGGGGTCTCCCATCTCCCATTACTCATACTCCTCTCTATGCTATCTTGCTGTTGGGTGACTGGCCCACCAGCGTACTCGTACCTACTGATTAGTCTGGGCTTTTTGTTGAACAGGTGGATATGTAATATCCTTAGGTTCCACAATACAGACAGCTTCAAGAGCTCAGTCTGGGTGGAGACAAAAACAAGACAGGTGAAACAGATCAGGGTGTGTCATTTACATGAGTATTCAACATCCTGAGTCAATAAATGTTTGAATCAGCAGCGATTACAGCTGTGTCTTTTTGGGAAAATCTAAGAAATATGCAGACCTGGATTGTTGTACCTTATTCTAGTTGTACATTATTCTAGTTGTACATTATTCTAGTTGTACCTTATTCTAGTTGTACCTTATTCTAGTTGTACCTTATTCTAGTTGTACCTTATTCTAGTTGTACATTATTCTAGTTGTACCTTATTCTAGTTGTACATTATTCTAGTTGTACATTATTCTAGTTGTACCTTATTCTAGTTGTACCTTATTCTAGTTGTACCTTATTCTAGTTGTACCTTATTCTAGTTGTACCTTATTCTAGTTGTACCTTATTCTAGTTGTACATTATTCTAGTTGTACCTTATTCTAGTTGTACCTTATTCTAGTTGTACCTTATTCTAGTTGTACCTTATTCTAGTTGTACATTATTCTAGTTGTACCTTATTCTAGTTGTACATTATTCTAGTTGTACCTTATTCTAGTTGTACATTATTCTAGTTGTACCTTATTCTAGTTGTACATTATTCTAGTTGTACATTATTCTAGTTGTACATTATTCTTGTTGATCAAAAAATTGACACGCGCCAAATACAACTTACCATGTCTTGATCACACTGAGGGAAAGGTTGTTGACCTGGCACCACACTGCTACAGTTGAAGTCGGAAGTTTACAAACACCTTAGCCAAATACATTTATACTCAGTTTTTCACAATTGCTGACAATTAAACATTTAATCCTAGTAAAACTCCCCTGTCTTAGGTCAGTTAGGATCACCACTTTATTTTAAGAACGTGAAATGTCAGAATAATAGTAGAGAAAATTATTTATTTCATCTTTTATTTCTTTCATCACATTATTTGGTAGCATTGCCTTTAAATTGTTTAACTTGGGTCAAACGTTTTGGGTAGCCTTCCACAAGCTTCCCACAATAAGTTGGGTGAATTTTGGCCCATTCCTCCTGACAGAGCTGGTGTAACTGAGTCAGGTTTCTAGACCTCCTTGATTGTACATACTTTTTCAGTTCTGCCCACAAATGTTCCATGGGATTGAGGTCAGGGCTTTGTGATGGCCATTCCAATACGTTTACTTTGTTGTCCTTAAGCCATTTTGCCACAACTTTGGAAGTATGCTTGGTGTCATTGTCCATTCGGAAGACTCATTTGCAACCAAGCTTTAACTTCCTGACTGATGTCTTGAGATGTTGCTTCAATATATCCACATAGTTTCCCTCCCTCATGATGCCATCTATTTTATGAAATGCACCAGTCCCTCCTACAACAAGCACCCCCACAACATGATGCTGCCACCCGCATGCTTCATGGTTGGGATGGTGTTCTTCAGCTTGCAAGCATCCCCTTTTTTCCTCCAAACATAACGTCATTATGAACAAACAGTTACATTTTTGTTTCAACAAACCAGAGGACATTTCTCCAAAAAATACAATCTTTGTCACCATGTGCAGTTGCAAACCGTAGTCTGGCGTTTATATGGCTGTTTTGGAGCAGTAGCTTCTTCCTTGCTGAGCGGCCTTTCAGGTTATGTCGATATAGGACTAATTTTACTGTGGATATAGATACTTTTGTACCCGTTTCCTCTAGCATCTTCACAAGGTCCTTTGCTGTTGTTCTGGGATTGATTTGCACTTCTCGCACCAAAGTATGTTCATCTTTGCAAGACAAGTCTTCTTCCTAAGCGGTATGATGGCTGCGTGTTCCCATGGTGTTTATACTTGCACACTATTGTTTGCACAGATGAACGTGGTACCTTCAGTCTTTTGGAAATTGCTCCCAAAGATGAACCAGACTTGTAGAGGTCTACAATTTATTTCTGAGGTCTTGGCTGATTTCTTTAGATTTTCCCATGATGTCAAGCAAATAGGCACTGAGTTTGAAGGTAGGCCATGAAATACATCCACAGGTACACCTCCAATTGACACAAATTATGTCAATTAGTTTATCAGAAGCTTCTAAAGCCATTACTTTATTTTCAGGAATTTTCCAAGCTTTTTAAAGGCACAGTCAATTTAGTGTATGTAAACTTCTGACCCAATGGAATTGTGATAGATTATTTCACTTAAAATTCATTGTGTCTGTAAACAATTGTTGGAAAAATTACTTGTGTCATGCACAAAGTAGATGTCCTAACTGACTTGCCAAACTATAGTTTTTTAACAAGATATTTGTGGATTGGTAGAAAAATGAGTTTGAATGACTCCAACCTAATTGTATGACTTCAACTGTAGGTCTCTGACCTTCTCCTAATAGGTTGTCTCATTGTTGTTGGTGATTAGGCCTACTACTGTTGTGCTGTCAGCAAACTTAATGGTGATCTTGGAGTCGTGGTTGGTCATGCAGTCATGTGTGAACAGGGAGTACAGGGGGGGACTATGGACACACACCTGAGAGGTCCCAGCATTGAGGATCAGCGTGGCAAATGTGTTTTGCCTACCCTGACTACCTGGGACGGCCCGTCAGGAAGTCCAAGATCAAGTTTCAGAGGGAGGTGTTTAGTCCCAGGGTCCTTAGCTTAGTGATGAGCATTGTTGGTACTATGTTGAATGCTGAGTTGTAGTCAATGAACAGCATTCTCACAAAGCTGTTCCTTTTATCCAGATGGGAAAGGGTAGTGTGGGGTGCGATTGCGACAATGTCATCTGTGGATCTGTTGGGGCAGAATGTGAATTGGAGTGGGTCTAGTGTTTTCACCATGATGGTGTTGATGTGAGCCATGACCAGCCTTTCAAATACTTAATGGCTACCGACGTGAGTGCTACGCAGCGGTAATCATTTAGGCAAGTTACCATCACTTTCTTGGGCACAGGGACTATTGTGGTCTGTTTGAAACATGTAGGTATTACATACTCGATTAGGGAGAGGATGAAAATGTCAGTGAAGACACTTGCCAGTTTGTCCGTGCATGCTTTGAGTACACGTCCTGGTAATCTATCTGACGTCGCGGCTTTATGAAGGTTGACCCGTTTCACGGTCCTGCTCACATCGGCAACGGAGAGCGTGATCACAGAGTCATCCTGAACAGCTGGTGCTCTCATGCATGCTTCAGTGTTGTTTGTCTCAAAGCAAGCATAAAAGGCATTTAGCTCGTCTGGTAGGCTCACGTCACTGAGCAACTCACGGCTGGGTTTCCGTTTGTAGTCCATAATAGTTTTCAAGCCCTGCCACATCGGACGAGCATCAGAGGCGGTGTAGTAGCATTCAATCTTAGTCCAAGCTCTGTTGATCATTGCTTGACAGCAATTTTCAAGACTTGGCATAGATTTTCAATCCCATTTAAGTCAAAACTGTAACTAAGACATCTTGGTAAGCAATTCCAGTGTATATTTTGCCTTGTGTTTTCGGTTATTGTCCTGCTGAAAGGTGAATTTGTCTCCCAGTCTGTTGGAAAGTAGACTGAACCAGGTTTTCCTCTTGGATTTTGCATGTGCTTAGCTCTATTCCGTTTCTTTTAATCATAAAAAATGACCCAGTCCTTGCCGATGACAAGCATACCCATACCATGATTCAGCCACCACAAAGCTTGAAAATATGAAGAGTGGTACTCAGTGATGTATTGTTTTTGAATTTGTCCCAAACATAACGCTTTGTATTCAGGACATAAAATACATTTTTGCTGTTTTACTTTAGTGCCTTATTGCAAACAGGATGCATGTTTTGAAAAAGTATTATTTTGTACAAGCTTCCTTCTTTTCACTCTGTCATTTAGGTTATTATTGTGGAGTGACAATTTTTGTTGAATCCATACTCAGTTTTCTCCTATCACAGCCATTAAGTTCTGTAACTGTTTTAAAGTCACCATTAGCTTAATGGTGAAATATCTGAGCGGTTTCTCCGGCAACTGAGTTAGGAAGGACGCCTGTATCTTTGTAGTGATTGCATGTATTGATGCACTATCCAAAGTGTAATTAATAACTTCACCATGCTCTAAGGGATATTCAATGTCTGCTTTTTAAATGTTTACCAATCGGTGCCCTTATTTGTGAGGCATTGGAAAACCTCCCTGATCTTTGTGGTTGAATCTTTGTTTGAAATTCACGGCTCGACTGAGGGACCTTACAGATATTTGCATATGTGGGGTACAGAGATGAGGTAATCATTCTAAAATCATGCTAAACACTATACTTCGACATTATGGGGTAATATGTGGGGTACAGAGATGAGGTAGTCATTCTAAAATCATGCCAAACACTCTACTTCGACATTATGGGGTAATATGTGTCTGGCCGACACATATTACCCCATAATGTCGAAGTAGAGTGTTTGGCATGATTTTAGAATGACTACCTCATCTCTGTACCCCACATATTACCCCATAATGTTGTGACACAAAATCTGAATTGAATCCATTGAAATTTCAGTCTTTAACACAAGAAAATGTGGAAAAAGTGAAGGTGTGGGAATATTTTCTGAATAGTGTATTCTATTTTAAAATATGTGTTCCATTTTATCTGATTCAGTTCAGTATTGATGTCATGCTCTTTAAACTGCACTGTTGAGGAAGAGCTTACAATTTAGCATTTCAATCCATAGTTTACACCTGCTGCATCATGTGCACCTGACAAATACACTTTGTTTTGATTTCCATTTCATTCCATGGAAGACAGGCATTGCAATATATTGGGTGATACTGTTGCTGCACTTGCACTCTGCTCCCCGCTCCAACGAGTAAACACTCAATCCCTGTAATCCCTCTCATCTGTAAAACTACCACAGAATCTGACCCCTCAGAAATCTGAGACAATGGGAAAGACCCCTGGGCAAAGAGCAGGCAGAGTACCCTGCTCATATCTGTATGTAGCAGCTCTATCTGTCTCCCCTGTCATTGTGTAGAAAGCTGAGTCAATACTTAATGCCTCACATCGCTGTAGCACTAATGGACGAGGTGCTAACGAACCCGTCAAACCATTCTCTCCAAAGTGTGACATCTTGTAGCAATTACTATAGGCCTATCTCTAACATACACACATGACATGCACAGTTGCAAACAAACACAATAGTGGCCCACAGTGGAAGTGTCAAAATACCCATATAAACTAGCAGTCAAACAGGGAAATTGTTTTAATCATTTTTCCACCATTCATTTTTCCCATAGAGAATTTTAGAAACACTTAAAATAAAGGTTGTGTTTAGACTTCCATTAATATATTAGTCTCAACTTACTCTCAGATTCGAAAATGCTAATTAGCATCAAAGTAGACATCATGCAAGACTACAAATTCTGGCAGGCTCCTGCACGTTATCTCTAGCTGACACCTTTGCTAAGAGGTATTGTGTCAATTTAAAACTTGCACAAGAAAGTGCAAAGAATTTTCAATTTAAAGAAGTTTAGCAAATTCATGCATTACCACATTTAGCAAACGTTAGAGAGTTAATCCAGAGATTCTTACCTTTGTCTCGATTCTGCAGACTCGAGTAGATCATCATGGCATTTGTAGTTCTTTATCATTAGCAGCTAATTAGTGTTTAATTTTTTGGGGTGCAAACATAGCTGAATACAGTGGCTTTCAAAAGTATTCACCCCTTTGGCATCCTAATTTGGTGCCTTACAACCTGGAACTAAAAAGGATTTGGGGAGGGTTCTATTATTTGATTTACACAACATGCCTACCACTTTGAAGATCCAAAATATTTTTTATTGTGAAACAAACAAAACAACTGAAAACTTCAGCGTGCATAACTATTCACCCCCCAAAAGTCAATACTTTCTAGAGCCACCTTTTGCAGAAATTACAGCTGCAAGTCTCTTGGGGTATGTCTCTATAAGCTTGACACATCTAGCCACTGGGATTTTTGCCCATTCTTCAAGGCAAAACTGCTCCAGTTCTTTCAAGTTGGATGGGTTCTGCTGGTGTACAGAAATCATTAAGTCATACCATAGATTCTCAATTGGATTGAGGTCTGGGCTTTGACTAGGCCATTCCAATAAATTTAAATGTTTCCCCTTAAACCACTCGAGTGTTGCTTTAGCAGTATGCTTAGGGTCATTGTCCTGCTGGAAGGTGAACCTCCGTCCCAGGTTCATGTCTCTGGAAGACTGAAACAGGTTTCCCTCAAGAATTTCCCTGCATTTAGCACCACCCAGTTTCCCAGTGCCTGTCGATGAAAAACATCCCCACAGAATGATGCTGCCACCACCATGCTTCACTGGATGAGGTTCTCGGGTGATGAGAGGTGTTGGGTTTGCGCCAGACATAGCGTTTTCCTTGATGGCCAAAAAGCTCAATTTTAGTCTCATCTAACCAGAGTACCTTCTTCCATATGTTTGGGGAGTCTCCCACATTTCTTTTGGCGAACACCAAACATGTTTGCTTATTTATTTTTTTAAGCAATGGCTTTTTTTTCTGGCCACTCTTCTGTAAAGCCCAGCTCTGTGGCGTGTACAGCTTAAAGTGGTCCTATGGACAGATACTCTAATCTCCGCTGTGGAGCTTTGCAGCTCCTTCAGGGTTATCTTTGGTCTCTTTGTTGCCTCTCTGATTAATGCCCTCCTTGCCTGCTCCGTGAGATTTGGTGGGCTGCCCTCTCTTGGCAGGTTTGTTGTGATGCCATGTTCTTTAAATTTTTTAAATAATGGATTTAATGGTGCTCTGTGGGATGTTCAAAGTATCTGATATTTGTTTATAACCCAACCCTGATCTGTACTTCTCCACAACTTTGTCTCTGACTTGTTTGGAGAGCTCCTTGGTCTTCATAGTTCCGCTTGCTTGGTTGTGCCCCTTGCTTAGTGGTGTTGCAGACTCTGGGGCCTTTCAGAACAGGTGTATATATACTGAGATCATGTGACAGATCATGTGACACTTAGATTGAACACAGGTAAACTTTATTTTACTAATTATGTTAATTCTGAAGGTAATTGGTTGTACCAGATCTTATTTAGGGGCTTCATAGCAAAGGGGATGAATACATGCGCACGCACAACTTTTCCGTTTTTAATTTGAAACAAGTAATTTTTTCATTTTACTTCACCAATTTTGACTATTTTGTGTATGTCCATTACATGACATCCAAATTAAAATCCATTGAAATTACAGGTTGTAATGCAACAATATAGGAACAACTCCAAGGGATGTGAATACTTTCACAAGGCACTATAATGATAAAAGTCATCTTGTCCTAGAAAGATTTAAACTGCTATCAAAACGTCACAACAGAGTATGCCGACACGAAACACAGCCCTCATTTTAAGTGTTTCTAAAGTCCCATATGGGATAAATGAATGGTGGAAAAACGATTGGAACCATTTCTTTGTTTGACCGCCAGGCCTTATGGGTATTATGACTCATACTGTCGCACTCTAATGCACACACACACACACACACACACACACACACACACACACACACACACACACACACACACACACACACACACACACACACACACACACACACACACACACACACACACACACACACACACACACACACACACACACACAGTATTAGTCAAGACGAATATTGAGATATTCGCCCAACAATGACATGAAAAGGAGGCTGTCAGAGCTGCAATGTGTAACCCTCCATCCCCATTGCCACCCTCCACCCCCATTCCCACCCTCCACCCCCATTCCCACCGACTCCAAAATCTCACACAGACAACCACAGCCCAGACACAGACAACCACAGCCCAGACACAGACATCCACAGCCCAGACACACAAACAACCACAGCCCAGACACACAGACAACCACAGCCCAGACACACAGACAACCACAGCCCAGACACATAAACAACCACAGCCCAGACACACAGACAACCACAGCCCAGACACAGTCAACCACAGCCCAGACACAGACAACCACAGCCCAGACACACAGACAACCCACCGCTCTGACTTGCTGGCCTGTATGAATGGTGCTGTGCTTGAGACAGCGGATACACTCACCATGTTGGATTGTAGCGGGTAAAAGCAGCAGGTCTTACTCCTCCGTCCCTGCTGACCCATTCATCGCCTGAGGTCGTCTCGTAGGAAAGTGCTCCGGACCGAATCGTTGGCTTTGACAACTCTATACGTTGAAGGATATTTCTCTCTCTCTCTCTCTTTCTCTCTCTCTCTCACACCCCCCCCCCCCTCTCTCTCTCTCTCTCTCTCTCTCTCTCTCTCTCTCTCTCTCTCTCTCTCTCTCTCTCTCTCTCTCTCTCTCTCTCTCTCTCTCTCTCTCTCTCTCTCTCTCTCTCTCTCTCTCACTCTGTATGCATCTGTATTGACATGCTCTCTTGCCATTTCTTCATTGGAAAGACACAAGAAGAGCATGATAAAATACCAATCATTTTACACAGTGAACAAATAAGGTGTGGTCAGGGACAGTGGTCATACTCTGTCCTATAGCCTACTATATTAGATTAATGAAGTCAATAGCTGATGAACTTTTATGGGATCTCCTTCTTCAAGTTGCCGATTATACAGAGACCTCTGGTCTTTCTCAACATAGCTCCATTTAGGAACTCAGTTTGACCTAGGGCTAACTGTGCATGCTTTTGTTTGACTACAATCTAGCACAAAAAAAAACTGATTCAACAAAAGAAATTCAATCATCAAGATATTGATTAGCTCAATCAAGTGTGTTGACTAGGGATGGAATTAGAAAAGACTGCATACCCGGTATCTCTACTGGACCAGGAGGCTGTTGGACAGTGGACACTGCTGTAGCCTAACTGCTGATATACAGTAAATGCATGATTGATAGAGCTGGCCGCAACTTCAGTCAGTCCATCACCTGTCAAATTAGTTTCCTTACGGTGAATGGTGACTTGTAAAATGGGTGTGGATGAACAATGACAGAACGTATATCAGGATGACTCGTGGCAGAAATTAACATCAGGCTCAATTATAGTACGGAGCAGTTGCAAGGTAACAGGTAATTTACTGGTAATTCACTAAAGTGCCTTGTGTTAGTCCGTTAAATAGTGCATGCAAGACTCTGTGTTCCAAGATGAGGTCTAAACTACTGGCGTGGTTACAGAACGTGTAAACTACTGGCGTGGTTTCAGAACGTGTAAACTACTGCCGTGGTTACAGAACGTGTAAACTACTGCCGTGGTTACAGAACGTGTAAACTACTGCCGTGGTTACAGAACGTGTAAACTACTGCCGTGGTTACAGAGCGTGTAAACTACTGCCGTGGTTACAGAACGTGTAAACTACTGCCGTGGTTACAGAACGTCTAAACTACTGGCGTGGTTACAGAACGTGTAAACTACTGGCGTGGTTACAGAACGTGTAAACTACTGGCGTGGCTACAGAACGTGTAAACTACTGCCGTGGTTACAGAACGTCTAAACTACTGGCGTGGTTACAGAACGTGTAAACTACTGGCGTGGTTACAGAGCGTGTAAACTACTGCCGTGGTTACAGAACGTGTAAACTACTGCCGTGGTTACAGAACGTCTAAACTACTGGCGTGGTTACAGAACGTGTAAACTACTGGCGTGGTTACAGAACGTGTAAACTACTGGCGTGGCTACAGAACGTGTAAACTACTGCCGTGGTTACAGAACATCTAAACTACTGGCGTGGTTACAGAACGTGTAAACTACTGGCGTGGTTACAGAACGTGTAAACTACTGCCGTGGTTACAGAACGTCTAAACTACTGGCGTGGTTACAGAACGTGTAAACTACTGGCGTGGTTACAGAACGTGTAAACTACTGGCGTGGTTACAGAAAGTGTAAACTACTGGCGTGGTTACAGAACGTCTAAACTACTGGCGTGGTTACAGAACGTGTAAACTACTGGCGTGGTTACAGAACGTGTAAACTACTGGCGAGGCTACAGAACGTGAACCTACTGGCGAGGCTACAGAATTTCTAAATTACTGGCGAGACTGCAGGAGGTCCAAACTACTGGCGAGGCCACAGAAGGTCTAAACTACTGGCGAGGCTGCAGGAGGTCTAAACTACTGGCGAGGCTGCAGGAGGTCTAAACTACTGGCGAGGCCACAGAAGGTCCAAACTACTGGCGAGGCTGCAGGAGGTCTAAACTACTGCTGAGGCCACAGAAGGTCCAAACTACTGGTGAGGCCATAGAAGGTCCAAACTACTGGCGAGGCCACAGAAGGTCCAAACTACTGGCGAGGCCACAGAAGGTCCAAACTACTGGCGAGGTTGAAGGAGGTCTAAACTACTGGTGAGGCCACAGAAGGTCCAAACTACTGGTGAGGCCACAGAAGGTCCAAACTACTGGCGAGGCCACAGAAGGTTCAAACTACTGGCGAGGCTGCAGGAGGTCTAAACTACTGGCGAGGCCACAGAAGATCCAAATGACTGGCGAGGCTACAGAAGATCCAAACTACTGGCGAGGCTGCAGGAGGTCTAAACTACTGGTGAGGCCACAGAAGGTCCAAATGACTGGGGAGGCTACAGAAGATCCAAATGACTGGCGAGGCTACAGAAGATCCAAATGACTGGCGAGGCCACAGAAGGTCCAAATGACTGGCGAGGCCACAGAAAGTCTTAACTGCTGGCGTGGCGATAGAAGGCTAGCTACATGCAGAACCTGAGGTTAGTGTAGCTGTCTGATAGGCCTACATGGCTTCAGCTCCCCTCTGGCTTTGTCAAAAGATGAGAGATCAGGTCTTCCTGCCCCTTCCATAATGAGCATACCAACCTCTCCTGTCAGACATTATGCTCTCACTCTGTCCAGACAGAGTCTGAGTCTCTCGCTCCCTTTTTCTCCCCCTCCCTCTTTCTCTCCACCTCTCACTCCCTGTCACAGCAGAGAGACTGAGTCAAGGCAACCTTGTGAGTGATTATATACAGTGCAGCAGTGTTGACGCTAGCAATATACAGTACATGGTCAAACGCTTCCACACACACACACACACACACACACACACACACACACACACACACACACACACACACACACACACACACACACACACACACACACACACACACACACACACACAGTAGTGTAGAAAGCAGGTGCGTGTGTGTGTGTGTGTGTGTGGTGCAGTGCTGCGCAGCAAGGCTGCCAGGCAAGCATCAAACATCTGCGAGTTAAGATGTTTCTTAGGGATATGCTAATTGGGCTGGATGGGAGAATGAGATGGACTAACGTAGCGGTCAGAAAACTCTGCCTCCTCTCCCCCACTATCTCTTTCTCTCACTCTGATTCTCTCACTCTCTCTATCTCTCACTCTGATTCCTTCTCCCCCTCCTTCTCTCTCTCTATTTCACCCCCTAGCTCTTAACCCCTGGGCACTTCTATATATATCCAAGAGGTTTGGATAGCGTTAAGCAACATAGGGCCTCTCTTCCAATCCACCTACTTTCCCCTCCACTCCCATCCCCTCTACCCAGCACATTAACACTGTTAACACTACACCATAGAGTCCATTGACTCTTCCCAGTCACACAACACACACACACACACACACACACACACACACACACACACACACACACACACACACACACACACACACACACACACACACACAGTAGTGTAGAAAGCAGGTGCTCATGAATATTTAAGAGCGATGAAATGGCCAAATTGTTTGGTTCTGATTCTAATAACTGTGTGTGTGTGTGTGCACATGTGTGTGTGGAGGGGGGGTGCGTCCTCTCCACCAATCGTTCAGAATCAAAGTAACCTCTTTTCGATTCCCACCCTCTCATAAATATTCATGATTAGAGGGACATGTTCCCGGAAGAGTCTTTTGCCAGATCTCATTTAGAGAGATACTTTCTGTGTTTGTGTGTGTATATGTTTGAGAGAAAGAGAGAGAGAGAGAGACTTTTTGTCTTTCTTTAATGAAACATTCTCATTTCATTAAAACATCACCCCCCCTTAAAAATAAAACACCAAAATATATCCTGTACTGCCTCCACGTACCATACTCACCTTGCCCTCTACCCTACCATACAAAACACCACACATCACAATAACCAAAAACCTCACCACTTCTAAAACCGTATATGCAAAACATCTTCCCCAGCAGTACAGACAGCCCCCCCAACACACCTATACAACTCAGTATAGAACTCCAAAGTTCGCTCCCACATCTCTCCCACCACAGAGGTCACCCGCCCATCAGACAGCCACATCTCTCCCACCACAGAGGTCACACGCCCATCAGACAGCCGCAGACAATGCATACCCTTGGCTTCACCACTCTGTCTTTCCATAATTATTAAACATAAACAAATAACAAGGGTAACTATTTACACATTTTCTATTTGCAATATTGCGAAGACCCTCAGTCCTCTACACTATATTTTGCTGCTGGTGCCATGGCCCATAGCAGTCTCTTTCTGGTGTAAAGCAGAGGCTTTCTGAACAGGTGGTGCAGGTGATGGAGCATTTCCTGTGACAAAGGGCACAACGACATCTCCCTACTGTGCCCCTTTTGCCCTGAGGCACATTCATGCCTGCAGAGATTAATCTGGGCAGGTGAACACCACTGGTTGGAGCAGAAGGGACAGATGTAGAGGGGACAGAAGGTGCTGCAGTGGACTTGTTGTAGCTAGCAAGCTCCTGGATGAGCAGCTGCCTGAAGGCTAGCTGTGAGATGGGGGGCTGTCCACAGCTCTTGGCCATTTCCTTCTGGAGGATGAAGGCATTCACCACAGCAATGTTGATGAAATGATAGAAAAATGTCTTGTACCATTTCATGGTCTTGTGGACAACATTGCATCTGACAGGTCCACACCTCCCATGCCCTTGTTGTAGCCCTTCACAGCAGCTGGAATGGGGACATTTTTTGTGGTCCATGCCCTGCTAACGTCCTTCACACGCCTGGCGACGTGATCGCCACTGAAGGACTTGTGGATAGTTGTGCACATGACCACCTCTCTGGTATCCATCCACTTTACAAAGAGCAGGCCATCTTCACGAATTCATCGCATGGTACCCGCTCAGTCCGCTTAGGCATGTCGTTCACCTTTGTTTTTGGAAAGCTCACAGATCACTGCACCTGTACATAGCCCATCCAACTACCTCATCCCCATAATGTATTTATTTATTTATCTTGCTCCTTTGCTCCCAAGTATCTCTACTTGCACATTCATCTTCTGCACATGTATCATTCTGTGACGACTCCAACCGAAGGTGCCTCCCCGAAGGTGGCTTTACTGCAAAAGCGATTATCGATCAGTAGACAACATATTAGGTACAGTTACAGCAAAGTAGATTAGTCACAAAAGTCAGAAATAGGAATAAAAATCATCAATTACCTTTGAAGAGCTTCTTCTTTTGGCAATAGTAAAGGTCACGACGAAACAATAAAGTGCCGTTTTGTTTGATATAATCCATTTTTATAGCCTAACACGAAACATTTTGTAAATGGCTTGTGTCATAAATTCAGTGTCCTTCAACTTTGGACATAACATTCGATGTAATTACTCACTCTAAACGGACGCTTATCGAGTCATGTTTGGTTTCATTGCAATCCTCTGTTTGTTAGTAAAACAACCACACTTCATGGTTATTTTCCCGGGGCATATTGACGGAAAGGAACTGATTTGAACACACCAAACAATGACCTCATTGCGCACCAATGATATGACCGGTTCTTCGTTGATTGACTGTATTTCGGACCAATGACCACTGATCGTCTTGAAATCTAGCTGGGTAGATAGCCAATGAGCTGAGGTAAATGGCAACATGTGATGGTTCTATCCAGGAAGACTATCCTTTATGGGACACTCAAGTGTATAGACACAACCATTCGCCATTGTAAATTCTACGAGGCAGCCACGCTGGTTACGCACAGCATTTCTGTTTTGAGAGCATTTTCAGAGAAGAATTATGGCAAGTAAATCTTTAAAATCGAAGACAAAGACAAAGTATACAGATCTACACGATATCATTGACGAAATTGATAGTGAGAGTGAACTCCAAGATGATTCAGACAGTGAGAATTCTTTTGACTCTAAATCTGAGGTGATGTTCCTGTATGGAGAAGATTCTGTGTTGGATTGGTGAGTAACGTTGTTTGAAATTAACAATATCAAATATTATTCATTTGAGTTGTTTGAGATATTTTTATTTTATTTGCCATATATAAAAATATGTCTAGGACATGAAATATAAAGTACACATATAAGTATAATGAAATGTATAAAGTACACATTGCTCTACATTGTGGGTGTATGTCTGTATGTCTGTGTGTCTGTGTCTGTGTTTCTGTGTCTGTGTGTCTGTATATATTACATATTTTACATGTATTTTATCTAACCATGGAATGGACAACACCTCACCTTAGTGATTGTTTACTTACTCTATATATAATCTGTGTCTGTGTCTTTATTTCATAGTCCCAGCGATTCTGATTGGGAGCCCATACTGCCAAGGTGCAAATCCCCCACTGAAGCTGGTCCATCCAGGAGCTTGCTAGCTACAGCAAGACCAATGTAGCACCTTCTGTCCCCTCTACCTCTGTCCCTTCTGCTCCTTCAACCAGTGGTGTGCACATGCCTAAATTCATCATTGTAGGCAGGAATGTGCCTCAGGGCAAAAAGGGCTCAGTAGGGAGGCTTCGTTGAGCTCTTTGCCACAAGAAATCCCCTGTCACCTGCACCACCTGTTCAGTGACCCTCTGCTTCACACCAGAAAGAGACTGCTATGGGCTATGGCATCAGTAGCACAATATTGTGTAGAGGGTCTTCACATTATTGAACATTGAGAGTGTAAATAGTTAACCTTGTTATTTTTTATTTTTTGAAATATTCATTTTTTTCTTCAATTTTTCAAATATATATTTTTTTGGGTATGTTAGAATAATTGTTTTGTATTTTGTATATAGTTATCTGCATCAATGTATCAATGTACCAATTCGGCCACTTGGGTACATTTGGGAAACTTGTGAGGGACACCTGGGTGACTTCATGCTCAATGGCATGTACCTCACTCATTCCTGAAGGTATCTGTCTGAAACCTTGGTCAAATACTGTTTCCTACTTATGTTCTTATTTGAAATGATCCCCAGTATCATATCTGAATGTTTGGTTGTTCTTGTTTTTTTTAAAGATGCAACAACAGTAAAAGAACAGAAAACGTCTGTTTATTTCCTTGTATTTTCTCCTACCAGATCTATTGTGTTATATTCTCCTACATTCAATTCACATTTCCACAAACTTCAGAGTGTTTCCTTTCAAATTATACCAAGAATATGCATATCCTTGTTTCTGGGCCTGAGCTAAAGGCAGTTCGATTAGGGTATGTTTCAGGCGGAAATTGAGAAAATAGGGAGGGCTATTCTTAACAGGTTAAAATGTAAAAAAAGTCACACAAACACACACAAATACTCATGCACACACCCTCACACACATACAGAAACACACAAACGCAGATATTCACACAAACTCTCTTTGGTATTGTTTGGAGTAGAGGACATGTTATGACCAGATGCCTCCAGTCTAGTACAGTCCCCTGGTTTGGAGTAGAGGATATATTTTGACCAGATGCCTCCAGTCTAGTACAGTCCCCTGGTTTGGAGTAGAGGATATATTTTGACCAGATGCCTCCAGTCTAGTACTTTCCCCTGGTTTGGATTAGAGGATATATTTTGACCAGATGCCTCCAGTCTTGGACAGTCCCCTGGTTTGGAGTAGAGGATATATTTTGACCAGATGCCTCCAGTCTTGGACAGTCCCCTGGTTTGTAGCTATAGGATCAGAAACAGTGGAGGTGGGAGGTCAAACTGATCTAATTTGGAAGTTTTTCACAAAATCTCCCCGGTCGGTAAGCGTCCTAGCTTTGCAACGGCCGTCACAGCCACCATCCATTTCTGACATTTTTATTCTTAATAAAATTAGCTTTTAAACCCAGCCCTAACCACACTGCTAAACATATGACTAACCCTAACCTGTTGACTTTCTGGCTCAAGCAGGCAGCAAGTGAAAACCCCTAACCTGTTGACTTTGTGGCTCAGGCAGGCAGCAAGTGAAAACCCCTAACCTGTTGACTTTGTGGCTCAGGCAGGCAGCAAGTGAAAACCCCTAACCTGTTGACTTTGTGGCTCAGGCAGGCAGCAAGTGAAAACCCCTAACCTGTTGACTTTGTGGCTCAGGCAGGCAGCAAGTGAAAACCCCTAACCTGTTGACTTTGTGGCTCAGGCAGGCAGCAAGTGAAAACCCTTTGCAAGAGAAGCAGAAATGAAAGAGAAAACTTTACCAATGTCAACTGTGTTTTTGATGATGCAGTCATTCTATCGATTTATGACATTATTCTGATGAGCAAGGCTTTGTTTAATATTCTAGAGCGACAAGTAATGACAGAAGAGACGCACATATGTTTATATTAGAGCAACTGTACAGAACGTCAATATTCATTTGGGGGATGATTTACACATAAATCAGTTTCACCATTTAAAAATGAAAGCCATTTATCTACAGTAAAGTCCACCCTTTTTAAGGTGTATCTACTGTAGAGTTCCCCCATTTGAATGTGTATCTACAGTAGAGTCCCCCATTTGAATGTGTATCTACAGTAGAGTCCCCCATTTGAATGTGTATCTACAGTAGAGTCCCCCATTTGAATGTGTATCTACAGTAGAGTCCCCCCATTTGAATGTGTATCTACTGTAGAGTCCCCCCATTTGAATGTGTATCTACTGTAGAGTCCCCCCATTTGAATGTGTATCTACAGTAGAGTCCCCCCATTTGAATGTGTATCTACTGTAGAGTCCCCCCATTTGAATGTGTATCTACAGTAGAGTCCCCCCATTTGAATGTGTATCTACAGTAGAGTCCCCCATTTGAATGTGTATCTACAGTAGAGTCCCCCCATTTGAATGTGTATCTACTGTAGAGTCCCCCCATTTGAATGTGTATCTACTGTAGAGTCCCCCCATTTGAATGTGTATCTACAGTAGAGTCCCCCCATTTGAATGTGTATCTACAGTAGAGTCCCCCCATTTGAATGTGTATCTGCAGTAGAGTCCCCCCATTTGAATGTGTATCTGCAGTAGAGTCCCCCCATTTGAATGTGTATCTGCAGTAGAGTCCCCCCATTTGAATGTGTATCTACAGTAGAGTCCCCCCATTTGAATGTGTATCTGCAGTAGAGTCCCCCCATTTGAAGGTGTATCTACAGTAGAGTCCCCCCATTTGAATGTGTATCTGCAGTAGAGTCCCCCCATTTGAATGTGTATCTACAGTAGAGTCCCCCCATTTGAATGTGTATCTGCAGTAGAGTCCCCCCATTTGAATGTGTATCTACTGTAGAGTCCCCCCATTTGAATGTGTATCTACAGTAGAGTCCCCCCATTTGAATGTGTATCTACAGTAGAGTCCCCCCATTTGAATGTGTATCTACTGTAGAGTCCCCCCATTTGAATGTGTATCTACAGTAGAGTCCCCCCATTTGAATGTGTATCTGCAGTAGAGTCCCCCCATTTGAATGTGTATCTACAGTAGAGTCCCCCCATTTGAATGTGTATCTGCAGTAGAGTCCCCCCATTTGAATGTGTATCTACAGTAGAGTCCCCCATTTGAATGTGTATCTACAGTAGAGTCCCCCCATTTGAATGTGTATCTACAGTAGAGTCCCCCATTTGAATGTGTATCTACAGTAGAGTTCCCCCATTTGAATGTGTATCTACAGTAGAGTCCCCCCATTTGAATGTGTATCTGCAGTAGAGTCCCCCCATTTGAATGTGTATCTACAGTAGAGTCCCCCCATTTGAATGTGTATCTGCAGTAGAGTCCCCCCATTTGAATGTGTATCTGCAGTAGAGTCCCCCCATTTGAATGTGTATCTGCAGTAGAGTCCCCCCATTTGAATGTGTATCTGCAGTAGAGTCCCCCCATTTGAATGTGTATCTGCAGTAGAGTCCCCCCATTTGAATGTGTATCTACAGTAGAGTCCCCCCATTTGAATGTGTATCTGCAGTAGAGTCCCCCCATTTGAATGTGTATCTACAGTAGAGTCCCCCCATTTGAATGTGTATCTGCAGTAGAGTCCCCCCATTTGAATGTGTATCTGCAGTAGAGTCCCCCCATTTGAATGTGTATCTACAGTAGAGTCCCCCCATTTGAATGTGTATCTGCAGTAGAGTCCCCCCATTTGAATGTGTATCTGCAGTAGAGTCCCCCCATTTGAATGTGTATCTACAGTAGAGTCCCCCCATTTGAATGTGTATCTACAGTAGAGTCCCCCCATTTGAATGTGTATCTGCAGTAGAGTCCCCCCA